>NC_132938.1:39950303-40253333 GCF_034638445.1 Ciconia boyciana
CAAGGACTCTTCAGCTTCCCATGCTCTGCCAGGTGCACAAGAAGCTGGGAGGGGGCACAATCAGGACAGCTGACCCCAACTGGCCAAAGGGCTATTCCATACCATATGATGTCATGCTCAGTATAGAAACTGGGGGGAGTTGACCAGGGGGCAGCGACCGCTGCTCGGGGACTGGCTGGGTGTCAGTCAGAGGGTGGTGAGCGGTTGTATCCCATGTTTTTTCCCTGGGTTTTGTTCCTCTCTCACTCTCTTGTTGTTTTCCTTCTCATTACAATTTATTATTATTAATTTTTTGTGTATGTTCCAGTTATTAACCTGTTCTTATCTCAACCCATGAGTTTTCTTACTTTTTCTCTTTTGATTCTCTCCCTCATCCCAACGAGGGGGGAGGGTGAGCGAGCGGCTGTGTGGTACTTAATTGCCGCCGGGGGCTAAACAACAACATGGTTTTTTTTTCTTCCCAAGTAACCGTTATGGGTAATGGAGTCCTGATTTCCTGGAGATGGCTGAACACCTGCCTGCTGATGGGAAGTAATGAATGAATTCCTTGGTTTGCTTTGCTTGTGCATGCGGCTTTGCTTTCTCTATTAAATTGTCTTTATCTCAACCCACAAGTTTTCTCACTTTTAGCCTTTCAATTCTCTCCCCCTCATCCCACTGTGGGGGAGTGAGCGAGCGGCTGTGTGGTGCTTAGTTGCCGTCTGGGGTTAAACCACGACAGTCCTTTTTGGCACCCAATGTGGGTCTCGAAGGTTTTGAGATAATGACAGGTTTGATTGGAATGTGCTAGATCAAATTTATAGCTGTTATTGCTGTTCAGCTATTAATGGGCAGGCTCCTGTGCTTGCCATGGGGCTTGCTTGCCTTACTGTGTATTAGAGTCCAGTGCTCGTTAGTGGCTGCTTTTTGCTTTCTCTGCTTGCCGTACTGCTGTGCTGCCGATCATCTGACTCTGCTGTGCCTGGGAACATTTTGATAACAGCAGTGGCCATGTGCCTGGGCTGGCAGATGGCCAGGGCATGGCTGCTGTTCTGTGCTGCTGTACTGGACAGGCTGGAGCTCCAGTGTGAACTCGAGTTGAAGGGACTGTGACCTGTGGAAGAGTCCACGTGGGAGCAGGACACCCTGAGGTGTCTGTGGCCATGGATAAGTCCATGCCAGAGCAGGTACATCTTGAAGCATCTCTGGCCATGGTTATGTCTGTGCCACAGCAGGTATACCTCTGAAGGGATTGTGGCCCAAGGATAAGTCCACACTGGAGAAGGTACACCTCAAAGCATCTGTGGCTGTGGATAAGTCCATGCTGCAGCAGGTACACCTTGAAGCATCAGTGGCTGTGCATGAGGTCATGCTGGAGCACCTCGAAGTGTGTGGCCATGGATAAGCCCACGACAGAGCAAGTACTCCCCTGGAGGGACTGCAGCCATGGGTAAGGCTATGTTGGAACAGGTTCACTCCTGAAGGGACCGTGGCTGTGGGTAAGGCCATGCTGGAGCAGGTATATCTGTGAAGGCATTGTGGCCCATGGATAAGGCCATGCTGGAACAGGTGCACCTCAAAGTGACTGCAGCTGTGGATAAGTCCAAGCTGGAGCAGGGGCAAGGGGCAAGGGGAGGAGTTCATTGCAATGTTAAACCCTATGGCCTGGTCCAAAGGGACCAGGGGTGAAGATTGTAATGGAAATACCTTCAAATTGTTGTAACCCATGATTTAAGTTGCATGTTACAGGAATTACTGTAGCAGGAACCACCGGAGGACTAGCAGGAACCACCGGAGGACAAGCCTTACAAGAAGCAGTGCAAGTACAGCAGTGACCCAACCTGAGCTGGCTTTGGTGCCCAATAACTTCAAGCAACACACCACCTCTCCTGTCCTGAGTGACCACCATAACAGATGGAGCCCAAAGTCATGGACTAAATTAATTCAATGGATATTTTGTGAACATTTTACAAGGGTGGTCCATAGACTAATGGAATATCTGTGTATTATATCAAAGGATGAGAAGGGGAGGTGGTGGTTAATGAGGATGTATTGGATAGTGTGAGACCTGAGCATGATGTAAATGGTATAGAATAAGGGGTGGAGAATGCGCTGGTTTTGGATGCAGTAGAGTTAATTTTCTTCATAGTAGCTAGTATGGGGCTATGTTTTGGATTTGTGCTGAAAACAGTGTTGATAACACAGGGATGTTGTAGTTCCTGCAGAGCAGTGCTCACAGAGTCAAGGCCTTTTCTGCTTCTCACCCCACCCCACCAGCGAGGAGTCTGGGGGTGCACAAGAAGCTGGGAGAGGACACAGCTGGGTCAGCTGACCCCAGCTGACCACAGGGCTATTCCATACCATATGCCGTCATGCTCAGCATATAAAGCTGGGGGAAGAAGAAGGAAGGGGGGGACGTTCAGAGTGATAGCGTTTTGTCTTCCCAAGTAACCGTTATGCATGATGGAGCCCTGCTTTCCTGGAGATGGCTGAACACCTGCCTGCTGATGGGAAGGAGTGAATGAATTCCTTGTTTTGCTTTGCTTGCGTGTGCAGCTTTTGCTATACCTATTAAACTGTCGTTATCTCAACGCACAAGTTTTCTCACTTTTACTCTTCTGATTCTCTCTCCCATCCCACCAGGTGGGGAGTGAGCAAGCAGCTGTGTGGTGCTCAGTTGCTGGCTGGGATTAAACCATGACAGCAAGTTTGGTATGTGGTGATGAAAAGGACTTCCCCAGTGCAATCCTGCATGATCCTGCCTCTTAACTCTTGCACTGCAGAGTTTACACTGATTTCTCACTCCAAAGAGTCTCATATTTGAAGATTCTGTGCTTGGGCATGGAGAGTGGGATTTGGCATTTCATGGAAAATGCAACATAAAAGTCACTCTATCAAACATCAGGGAAGACCATCTTATACTTTGATGCATCTAAGAAGTTTCACAATACGCCTCCATTTAATTAGGCCTCTAACATTTTGTAAATCCGTTCTCCTTGTACACTCCCTCAGCGATTGTAATCTTAATTTCAAGACACATGTTCAAAACCTTGGAGTATTGTCAATAGCATCCCTGTTCTCACAGCAATAAGCCATAAAACGTACATTTGAATTTACTGGTTAGAGTTAACAATCCTGCTGAAGAGGGAAGGAGGAAAGAAAAGGAGACCAGATGAATAGTTTGGATAATATTTTTTGTTATTATTTTAGTTCACTAAAGCAGATGTAGTAGGAGTGATCAGGGGGGTTATATACAAATTGAAACAGGCTGTGAAGTTACAAGACTAAACAGCATGGATGACACATTTACATTTTTCAGAAATAAATATTTGGCAAAAATATGCTCAGAAGGGTTCTTTAAAATATGGCAGTGATTTTTTACTAGACAAATAACTGTTACTCTATGTATAGGACAAAAGTAGTGACAGTTATAGTGCTTTTTCTTTATATTTGTTAAAATAGCTGTAAAAATTACTTGGAAAAAAATCCGATTATGAAGCATCACATGGAGGCAAAGTAGAAGGACTGAGAATACAGTAGTTATAGTTGGAAGTACAGTTGATAACTTGTTTTGTAAGTATGCTTACAGTACACTCACTGCCGTGGTAGCAAAGGCTGAGAATGCCAGACATTTGATTGTAAAAGCAATCTTAGGGAAACTGAGGTAACAGTCACTGATGCTGATACTCAAATAGTGTTAAGTGCCCATCTACAGGCAGTTTGGATATTCAAAGACCTGAATGTTGAATGTTTCAGTGTTTTGAGGAACTAGCCTATCTATCTAGATCTCTTGGCCAGTCTCTTTGGACATTTTTGTCTTAATGATTTTTTTTTAGGGCCAGATTCATGCCTGAATCTGTGCCTTACTCCAGCTTTCTGGGTTTTGGCTGAAGGGGCATGAGAAAGTCCTGAGACAGGCCAAGAGGAGGATGCGGAGAGAAGCCAGGACGGCAGCTCTGGCACCTTGGCTGCCCTGCTGTGGGGTCCATCCCAGCCCAGCGATCCTCAGCTGTGCAGATACACGTTTCTCACAGCCCTGTGCAGGTTAGCAGAGCTGAAGAGAGCTCAGTGTCTCTTAAAAACCAGGCAATTTTTAATTAGCAGCCAGCCCTTAAGCACCCTGGTGCGACAGGGCCATTAATGTTTTCTAAGAGTCCGATCCAATTTCCACTGGCATAAAAGCTAGTTATGAGTATGCTTAACTACAAGCCTTAAGTCAGATATAAATAAGCTTAATTATGGGCCCTAAATCAGTAATGAGCATGCTTAATTATTTTATTTGTGCTAAGCCTTGTTTTCTTTAGGATAATTTTAAACCTTCTTGGCCTGTGTTCGAAATCATTAAATAGTCGGTGTAACTTTCTATTTTTGTTTCTGTTTCTATTAATAGAAAGAGCAGCAATTAACTTATTTAGCTTCCAAGACAGCACAAGAAATTCCAATGTGTTATGTTGGTCTGTTATGATTAATTATCACTTACATGTCATTTTAATAACCTTATCTTAAACATCAGCTGTTAAAACCGATGTAAAGATATTCCCATTCCAAACAACTTCATATCGTACTTTAAATTTCAGATTTTACTAAAGTACTGAAAATATTGATAGTTTGAACTGCTTTTGACTGTATAACTACCTTAATCAACCATACCTATCCATAATCAAGCATATCCATCTTCTCAGGGTGAAAAGGAAATTTCTGCTGACTGCTGACAGATCTTTTTACTTGAATATAGTATGTCTGACATTTATTTAAATAACAGAAAATATTCAGTAGGCTAGCTCATTTCTTTCCAGGTACAGGGAGGATTTGTGCATTTTAAAGTGTTAACTGGGTCTTCTTTCACATGAAACATCTACTGTCTACAAATTTCACTTTTCAATCTAGGTCACAGTGACTTCTATCCTCTTCACAATTGTTTTTCAAGCATTATGTATTCTTCATTGCTTAAGTTTGCAGTCATTGTCCCTAAAAACTCTCAGTGCTGATAATTTTCAAAGGCTATTTGGAATAAGGCTATTTGGAACAGATCATAATTTTAGAAGCACAATCCATAAATTTAATACATAAATATGTTTCTCCCACTTTTGCATTGTCTTTAAGAACTAAGGAAGTGCAATAGACTCAGATAAGATATTGGCAGAAAGACTGGAGGAGATCTTGGCTAGCATCAGAAATACACCACTTTATTGCATATGATATGCGGATTTCAGTTTTGAATTTGTTAGCAAGACAAAAATGTGAATTCTGCACAAGAGAAATAATTTCTTTATAACTCTTTTTCAGCTCACCTATCCACCTCTTGTTTAGTGCCTATGGTCCTAAACAAAAGTGCCTGTTTGATGTAAACAGACTTTTTTTGTGGATTAATTCAGCATCTCTCTCACTTTTGCTGAGTTTTCTTAGTAATTTTATGCAACACACCAGTTGAGATTATGTTATCTTGAATAAGTCTCGTTACAGAAAAGCTATGTTTAACTTGTGCTGTTTGCTGGCTACTGAGGGTTTGGCAGATGGGGTGACAGACACTCCAGGACTAGCAAAGACATAAAGGTAACTGGCTGGGAAAGACTTCTTGTTCCACAGAATCTTCAAAAGGTAATTTCTTTTGGTTGTTGCTGAAATAGATTAAATGTGAAGCTTTGCACTGGAACAGAGACATGGGCTTTCAGCTACACATTTTCAGATAAATAGTAAAGACAATTTTCTGACAATAGTAAAGAAAGCCACAGCTATTAAATAGGTATTCAATCATAAATGTGAAGAGAAGAGGTTGGTTTTGTTGATTTTTTCATACTCATTACAAAGCAAACTGCCCTGGCAGAAGGCCACCACCAACCTTTGGAGCTTTCTTATATTCTCAGCAAATGCTGCCGCCTGGTACTTGAGCTACAGAGGCAGCATAGATGTTAATCATCCTGAGAACCATCTGCATGTTGTTAGGAAGTACTGTAGATTCAAAGCAGCCACACCAATATTAGTCTAAAGAAATATTTTTAAAAGTGCCTCACTGAAGACCATAGGTTAGAGAAGGATCTTAAAACATAAAGAGACAGGGTATTTGAGGGATACTCCATAATTTATATTGCCCAGAAATCCATGAACATCTAGAAAAAATTAAGTCCAACCAACATAATAAATACCCTCAAGTCAAAGCAGTTAAAATAATACCTCATGAACCACCTTTCTGTTTCCATAGGGGTTGAAAAAAATATCTTTTTTCACCAGGGTCTCCCAGTCTCAAAATACACTGAAGCACTCTTCAGAAAAACCCGTTCTGCATACGTCTACACTGCAGTCACTCGGCATACACAAGTGAAACATACCATCTGCATGCTAGCAGTGAAGGGCACCATGAACCTGACAGGCTGACAAACTTCTATCCAGCCTGACCCAGGGTTCATGTATCATATCTTCATTTGTATTACTGCTCATGCAAGGTAGATTAATGGTTGACCCTCATTATAGTGTAGTTTCACCTTTGGTTGAAGTACAGATTTGCTCCTTTTCTTCTCTAAGGCTGGTAAAAGAATCTGGGTGAACCACATGTTTCTTCTGGGACAAATAGTTTCCCAGACTCTCTCAGTCATCTCTAAACAGGTTATGTTTACTTTAATCTCTGATGGCATGTAAAGACTACATTTTTGAAATTGTCTTTAAAAATATCTGAAAAAAATAATGAGTTTGCCCCTTTTTTGCACGTGCAGCCATGAGTTTGCATTTGAAAGCCTGCCCATGATGCCTCCTGGTTGAACAGTCAAATTACCTATTTTTGCAAGCTAACCTACTATAGCAAGGCTAACCTACTACAGCTAGTGTTGATAACTGAATCCTATGAGGATGTCTACTCTGCCAATTCTTGACCACACCATCTTATAACTTACACCTATACTGTACATTACAGAGCAATAGTTTTCAGTTTTCAGCAATAGTTTCAGTTTTCAATACAAGCTTCAGTGGATCATAGGTCTTGTGATGTTTACGATCATCAAAAATCCTTCAAAAGAGATATGGCTATTTTACATCCTGTTGGGTTTTTTTGGAGAAATTGCTCACCAATGTAAAGTTCCTCAGTTAGCATATTCCTTTTTTACCTAAGCAATTATCTAAAGTTCTGAACCTTGCAAATTGTCTCTTTGGGAAGGGAAAAATATTATTGAATGCGTCTGTTTTACACATTCATGTTTACTTGTAAAGAACCTGAAACAGTTTCCTAATTGTAAAAGGAATCCAATAGGAAGAGGGATTTTTCTTGTGAAGCCTCAACTCCCTTTTAGCCAGCATTAAACTCAAAAGTTCTCCCTCTTCTCAGAGCCACACTACAGATCTTTGCTAACCCACTCACTGGTATCTCTTGCAACTCTTGTCTTCTTGTCACGGCCCTCAGAGATGCACAAGTTCACATATGAAAACCCTTCTGCAAATGCATTCAGAAGTGTGCCGCAAGTGCTTTTATTTTGACCAATGGCAGGTTCTGGCATTCAGGATGGAACAATTTCCATTTCATCTGCTTCTCTGCATAACAGCAAGCCTTGCAATTTCTTATCACTATCCTTAAAGCAGTCTCTCTTCTATCCTCTTTCAAGTAATCATGCCATAATCCAGAATTTCAATTGAGCAGGAAAGAGTTCTTAATGGTTAAAGGCACTAATGTAATTCCCTTCAGTGCTTATTATCACTACTAGGTGTTTTAGTAACTAGGTTTATTTGACTACAGAAATGAGTGCAGCCAGTGTTAAGATCTTAACTGTAACTGAAAAGGCAGTGAATTACTATGCTCGTATATGGGAAATACTATAATGGGTCATGTTTGAGATTGGTCTTCCATCTGCATGATGCACTGAGAATGATCAATGAGAAAATATGCAGTTCCTAATGAAAAGTATGATTGCTGTGCTTTCTACACAACTTAACTTTCACCCCTGCTGACTCTGGCAGTCACAAAGATCAAATCTTTTCAAATTTCTTTCACTTCAGTGTCAGAAAAAACTAATTTATATTTTGAATCTCTGCAAAATTGTTCATTATGCAAATACTATTTTGTGAAATAGATATGAGTGACAGAAGTGATTGAGGCTGAAAGGCAAAAGAAGCTATAAGTTAGGGGAGAAAAAAAATGCACAAGGGTGAAAAGAAGAACATTTCTATTCCGGTTCTGCTGGAAAAGCATTTAAAAGTCCAACTTCATGCTTTTGTTTCTCAGCTTTGTGCCTAACATGTCTGAAAATAAAGTAGCATACAAAATTTTTTTATACTAAACGCAGCTATTTAAAACACCTTCAGCTGTAGGGAAGTAAGAAAATCTGCTGTCTGCAGTACCTCTATGCTCAGCTTCATAGTGTACAACTGTACTGCAGCATTGCTACTTCATAACTCTTTTTTGGATCATCTCTTGTCAGTCAATTTGCTCCAAATGCTAGTGTAAATTCGCTGATACAAGGGCTGCCTTCCTTAATCAGATAAAACTCCTATTAACAAAAGATGGCAGCATGGCTCATTTTATTGCTAGGCTCCTACTACATAGGTTCATATTTCCTCGGCTATGGCAACTCATTGACCTTGGCAGTCTGGATTGATTCATCCAGTTCAAGGATCTCTTAGCTTCTGTGGTGAGTGATGGTTGCTTGGCTAACTGCAATCTTTTTCATTTCCTGTTGATTTAATAGTGTTTCTTATTTTATAGATTATCATAGCATTGAATTATAAGTTTGGATCCTATTTCAATTTCAGCCTCTCTTGAATCCCTTTCTAGAACACTGTTAATCAAGGAGAATCTCTAGCCCCTGGTCTATTTCCCAACATACCCATAAATACAAGTATTAAAAAAGACATGCATACACACATTAGAGGGAAAGAGAATCATATATAATATAAAAATATTAACCTCTTCACTAACTTTCATTCATTCTTTTACAGACAAGGAACCTTCTGCTTTCTGAGCAATTTTAGAAATTTTGGCTCTCTAACTAGCAATTTTTAAAATATACCAGAATCCAAACTGAAAATTTAAAATTTGACTTGAGGTAAATTTTATAAAATCTTTTCATGGATATGGTTATGAGAACAGAATCAGGGAATGAGAGCCAAATATAAATTTACAGTGTATGTTCCAAATTATGTTCACTGATTTATTTCATCTGTGTTTTTTTCATGTGATTATTTTCTGATGTTACAGGATTTAAAAATTAGCATCAGGGAAACATTCACAAAACTGAGAAATGCTTTACAAATCCAAATAGCTATTTTCCTAAGACATAACAATCTAATTCCAGGCATAAACTCTAATAATGGGACAAGTGCAGGAAAATTGGTAGGATAATAGAAAAATCTCATCCAGCTACTTAGTTAAGAACTTGTCTGTACCAATATTCTGGAATGAATATTAACCTCTTACCAGTTTTCTGAGTTCTGAATACAGCTTTGGGGTGGTAAAAAAGATATAGGATATAACTAAAATGCAGCAATTACTCTTTCATAATTAAATCTACATCATAGCTTCCAGTGCAAGGCAGTCATACCTGAACTACATGTAAGTGAAGCTATATATAAATGAAATAGTTCAGGCGCTCACTGCAGAATAGCTGCAGCAGCACGCCGCTCCTTACAAGCTAATTTATTCAGTTTCTTGGCATGGACGCTGAGCTGAATGCAGAAGGGTATTTGGCACAGTATACTCTGCAGCACTGTGACCTCCAAAAGAGTAGGGCACTGCACAACATACAAATCTACTCAGACTTCGAGCTTCAATCTGTATCTACCAAGTGCTTTCCCAGTCCACCCAGTTCACCATGACTGGCCTGTGACAGAGTGAGGTCTGCCACTTGAACTACCAGGATCACCATGGCTCAGCACACTACAACCGCTTATGAAAATAAGAGTGCAATTTTTTCTCCCTGGTCTGTCATTTCTGCCCTGACACAGAATGTGTATTTTAACCTCTTGGCTAACTTGAGTGATATTTAGGTTTCAAAGTTTACTTTGGCTGACCTGCTCAGGCAAAGCAATGGCTGTGCTCTGCTAATCAAGCTTTTGGAAAGCTCACCTGTACCATACTTCAATGATTCCTAGCACTTACCTTCTGCTCCAGTGGGCTTCCACGTCTGGCTTTTTTTTTTTTTTTTTTGATAGACTCAGCCTACCAGTTCTCTCAAATCAGCCATTTTACAGATTTCTGTCCTTTATCGGTCGTCCCATCCATCTGCCTTCCACTAGTAATTTTCAGACTACGGTACTTTAGTAACATTTTCTAGCATATCATCGCTCCCTGGAGCCTCTTAGGCTACTCCATAAAACTGTCTTCCTTATGTCTCACACCAATGCCTCCAGCTTCATGCCATGCATCAGTGGCCTCCAGCTCATTGCTCTGCATCACTAGCCTTCTAGCCTATGCTCGTGGATATTGGCTCACATTTTAATTAGGATAAAACTGAAACTAAACAAGAAATGTATCAAGTAAAAATGTAAATTAGGCTCAGCTAGTTGCAGGTGCTATCATTTTATCTTAATGAGCATTTGGTATAAAGAGGACTTTACAAAGCATAAACAATTCTGCATCACAAATTCCTGGGGTTTTTATTAAGTTTTTGACAACAGCTTAATTTTGGACCTAAAGAGAACAGACATCCTGTCATCCAAGACTGCTTTCCCAAGCCAGTAATACACTCTTGTTCTGAATGACAACTCAGTGTCATGTCATGTTTTTCAACACCTCCTATCCTGTTCACAATAAAATATGATCATCTAAAGTGAGAAACACACAAGGATGCTTTCTCAGTGTCTGGTGATGAATGAAATTAGTAAGGTATTATTAGACAGAAGCATACTTAATAATTTTGTGTTACTGACTAGCCAGGGAAAGGAAAGCAACCTGGAAGGTCATCATAAAATTAAAACATCTACAGGAAAAAAAAAAAATATTAATAACCCTGGAAAGTCAAGATACTCTATACATGTTAAGCCATTTCTCACTTCTTTTGGGTATTTAAGTTTCTGTCAATCCTTATGTATGCAGCTAATGGTTCTCAAACGTTAGGTCATTTTGACATCGGTGCTCTCTGCTTTAGCAAAATGCCAAATGTACGTTCCTTTTATTTACTTTCTAGCAGGTCTATAAAGCATTATATTAGTTATTTGTTTTATAGATAAGGCAAGGAAGTGATATGGAGTGTGGGTCAAGCACTTGAGTCCTTATGTCAGTCAAAGGTCTAGTAGTTGTCTTATTCTCATTATTCTTACAGATATAAAATAGAAGTAATTTATGTAGTGGCTTCATTAATAATTCTAGAATAAAATCCATAAAAGTGAGAAGAAACATCTTTAATGTTAAAAAAAATTTACATTTTGGGGGATGTTTTCAATATTTAAAATATTTAGCTAGCTGAAAGCAGGAACACTCAAAAGCTAAGAATTATTATTTTAAGTCGGGTCCTGTGCACAAATATAACATCAATTCCCAATTTAACATAATAGTGCTGCAGCTACCTGGCCCATTAGTGTGAACAAGTTAAAAATCAAATCAACACAAGTCATGAGCTGCTGTCTTAATGGCTCTGCAGTCTCCCAGTCCCATCTCACAATCTACATGTTGTACCCAAACGAACAGACAAGTTAGTCAACAGCTCACAGGGAAGGAGTCCTGGGAAGCTCTCCCTGATGGAGTGCAAGGGGCCATGAGCCCTGTCTCCAGAACCTGCAGCACTAGACACGAGTGAGGGCAAGGTCAGCTCAGCTACAGCCACTCAGGTAGGATTTTGCAGCATTGTCAGTCTCTGTAGAGCTAAGCCAACTAACAAGACAGAAAAATAGCCACATAATTTTAAGCCAAAGAAGGAGCAAAAATGTTTTGAAATGAAAGACGTCTGTGGTGCTAACTTGCTTTATACACAGGGTACTGAAAACAAATTGGTCCTACATGATGAGAGCCCACACAGTTTTCAATGCCCGTTTGGAGGAAGGAGGTCAGGAGGAATAGTGTGATATGTAACAGACACTACTTTTTAAAGCTTGGGTCATTTTTCTGACATTAATTAGGATGAAAAATCTTTTTTATTTCACATCGGCTTCTAGATCATGTCATTCTGGATGTGGCAATTCAAGTCTGCTTTTTAAAGACATAAGACTCTTCAGAAAAACTGTAGACAGTCCAGGCTTTAAACTTAAAAAAAAAATCAGAGGAAAAATAATGTTCTAAAGGGAGTTAAAATGTCAAACATGCACTTGATCTTTTCATCACCCTTTTAGATTCAGAAAAGCATTGAAATGAGTGACATAAAAATGTAAAAATTGAGAGGGTGGTGTATAGAAGTTAAGCCAGCTAGAGTACTTCATTTTTGTCATCTCAGTCACACCACGTAGGACAGTTAAAAAAGGTTAGACCTCATCAGAGCAGAGAATAGACTTCTCCAACTGAAGGGTCTACTATAGATAAACAAGAGACTTGGATAACTAAGTCTTTTTATTTTACATTTATTCCAAAACTTTCAGTGAGAACTAGATGCACGATTTTCCCGTCACCCGGTGACTGATAAGGAGGAAAAATAAGGGTGCTTAGCATTGACTTTCAGATGTTGCCCCACTATGTAGACTGGGATTCTAACCAGGATCATGTGATCAACATACATCCTAAACATGTGCAAACTGAGAGGCAGAAAACATAGCTAGCATAATACTTTTTTTACAATGCCAATGATTTGTGTCAACTTCTTTATTTTCGCCTTATTTTGTTCTACTTTGTTTTCTACCTCTTTGGCCTTCCTTGATTCTCTTGCTTTCTAACTTCTTTCTCAAATTTCCTTGTTTGCTCTCA
The DNA here is from genome assembly GCF_034638445.1 of Ciconia boyciana. NCBI lineage: Eukaryota > Metazoa > Chordata > Aves > Ciconiiformes > Ciconiidae > Ciconia > Ciconia boyciana. Next base: position 39,963,088 of record NC_132938.1, read on the forward strand.
GCAGTGAATAACATATTCTTCTCACTCAGCACCTACTCTCACAGTCTCCTGCCAACTCTAACCCCCTCCCCAATCAGCCTATGTAGAGAAAACAGTGTCTCTCTTGCTCTAATGGTCTTCAGTATCATTAGCCAGGCATCATTCATTACTCAAATCCAACCTTATTTTCTGCTTCAGTGAGGGTAGTTCTCAATTAATTTAGCAGATTTTAGACAAAATAAATGATACTTTAATGCGTCTTTTTTTTTTTTTCCTGCCAGGGTAAACTAGCATCTGGCTGAATAGTAATCATAGAGAAAAATATAATTTCAGAGTAAAAACAAAATCTTTGATGTAAAAAGAAAAACACACAAGACAAAACAAATGGAAATTACCACATTCTCTTTTAAAAAATATTATGGAATTTCACACAGATTGCTTAATTTTTAAAGAAGGAAGGAATGATAAATAGCCTTGAAGTCACACATAACAGAGTGTAACATTAATATGAGTGTGAGACCATCAGATTGAACGTTGTGTTTAGATGAAAGATTCAGCAGATTCAAGATCTTTTCTCTGATGCCAGCTGATAGAGACACTTATGGAAAATATACAAACAGGGCACACATTCAGGGATACTTCCCCAGTATGTCCTCCCAGCTTTCAGCAGTCTGTGTTTCCTGAGCTGGATGTGGCTCTCTTGTGTTTTTAGAGTCTTAAATGATTTTTCTTTCATAACTTCCCCTCATTGGTTTTTTGAACACACATATTTTTTTAGCATCTGCAGTGTCCTGAGTCAGAATTGCAACACTTTGCAATTGGCTGTCACTGTAGCTTACCTGTGTACAATGTGGAATACTTCCTTCTGTTGGTTTTGATTCTGCTGTCTGATCATTTAATTTTGTACCCTTCTTTCTCAAATTAAAAGAAACAATTGTTTCTAATCATTCTCTCTATATTGCTTATGATTTTATAGACTTCTAGCGTACCTCCCTCAGTCATTTATTTTCCAGACTGAAGGTTCCCGAAAATTTCTCTATAGAAACCTCTCTGTGTCTTTCATTCATCTCCATCACCTCCCTCTGTATCATTTCTAGTTCTATTATTTCATTTTTGATGGTGCAAGAACAGCACACTTATTAGACCAAGATGGGCAGAAATCATGGAGTAATGCATGGTATTATGACCATAATAATGTTTTCTATTCCACTCCTAGTAAATGCTACCTTTTGCTTTGTTAAACATTACCCAGCACCAAATTGATCTTTTCATAGAACAGACAAATGTAAGCACCAAAGATCTTTTCTGAGTGCACAGCCCATCACTGGAACAGTTTTGCCCACAGATTTCTTTTCTATCTGTGGACACTGAATGTCACCTGTCATTTTATTGTCTAGTCACTTGGTATCATGAATACATCAACAATTCCACATAGTTTTTTGTTGCAATTTATTAACGTTGGCACAGTTGGTCACTTCTTCCCTTTTTTTCCAGATCATTTACAAATGCGCCAAACATCATAAGCCCTGACACTGAACCCTGTCAGTCTCCAACGGCAGTCCATCTCCCTTGAAAGAATTTGTTTCCTGCTTTTTGTTACCCTTTAACCAGTTATTCAATAATAACACTTCTTCTCGGCCCAGCTTAACATCTTTAAGACCTTTTGGTGTGTGACCTTGTGAAATGCCTCTTGGAAATTCAGGTAGACTATATCAAGTGGCTCTGCTCTATTCAAATGCTAGACACAACTTCCCTTAACAAAAGTGCTTCTAACTTTTCATTAATATATGATACCATGTATTAAATTCATATATGCAATATACAGGGTGAGAACGGATACTCTGAACTACCTACCTGGTCATTGGTGGTGAGCTTGGGCATGGAACAGGGCAAACATTGGGATGGCTATAACTGTGTGTTCTTTGCAGTGTTTTCTTTCTCAGACTAACAGCTGAATTGTAAAGACCTTCCAGATGTTGTGGATATATATGGACACACAATGCAGGAATTCTTAACCGGGTCTCTGGTGAAATAAAGGCAGCAAGGAATGAAAGTTGAAATATTCCCACCTGGCCACCTTGAACCTCTCTGCTCAGAGGAATACAAAACACATATAATGGCATTTGGGATCAAGCATAAGATACAGCTTCAGTAGAGAAATATATAATGTATAATCAATTCTGATTTAAAAAATAATAAGGTGTGCATGCACATATTTTACTTTTAATTTTAACTTTGGACCATAAAAGTAAGCATATGCTCAAATATTTCACTTGAGTGAGCCGTAAATTTAAAAAAAAAAACAAAACAGTTTATGTGTCATTTAGCAGAAAGGAAAAGAGTACAGATTGTACAGAGGGTGATACAAGAATTAGGAGATGATAAAGCAAATTTTTAATACATAAACTTAATTCTGTACTTTGTGTGTATATATTACAGTGGAGCCTTTACTTAATGCAAATATATTGTATGCATACAAAAGAAAATATAATATCATTCAAAACTTCATTTTTTTATGTGGGAAAATGCTTTCTGTTTTCAGTTATATTATTTACTTTGGGATCAGCATAATAACATCTATAGGTATTATAAATAAGAAACTGTCAACAGAAAAATGTCAAATACCATTGCTTTGCTTGAAAAGAGTCAACAACACAGAAATAAAATATAAAGACACATCAAGATATAACCTAAAATAGTCCAATTACTAAAACATTAGTTACTCTGGGGTGAATGTACTGATATAAATATATACGATGTACTAATGTACTAATATAATGTACTAATACAAATGTACTAATGTAAATATATACAATATATACATTGTCAGACAAATCGAACTTCGTCTGTTCTATCATCAGCCTCATTAGAGAAAATCCAAATATAGAGGACAGCTTTCTGGTAAATCATGCTTCAAACATCATTAAGGTAAATCCTCTTAGAAAAAAAAACAAACAAAATTTACCTGATGTACGGGCTGTCTGTCAAGACAGCTCTGTCATCAGTGCCTTCAGAGACCTCATCCAGGCTCTTTTAGCAAAAAACCTCAGGTGATTTCACCTGTTTTTGTAAAACAAAAATGGAGAACGAGTCTGATAGTAATCAGATACTATCAGAAAGATAGTAACCATAGAGGTCTTTATAAATCAAAATCTGCACCTGGAAGGAAAATTAGGGTTTGGAGCATACACTGGGTGAAGTGGTGAGTGTATGTATTGCTTCATATCATGCTGATAGTTACAGGTTCATTTGTATCTGTTAGCAGGGACTAAGGCTGGGAGAGAGACATGTAATATGAAATACATTGTTTGGAATGTGAAATACTTTCTGCGGACACTTCATTCTCTTCTTAGTATCTGCTTATTCTCTCTCATACAGTAAACTAGCTTTGAAAGCATCTCTTCAGAGACCTCCCAACCACTTTCTCTGTCACCAGACCCACAACATGTGAGCTGCTGCAGACACACCTGGGCTTACAGTCAAACTCAGAAAAAAGAAGCAAGGAACCAAGTTTCAGAAGGAAAATAGGTGAAGCCAAGTATCAGTTTCATACTGATGGAGTAGAAGTTCTCTAGGGACAGAAAGATCATTTGTCCAAACCTACTGTCTGATAGCTTACAAAGGAAGTTCAAACTTGCGGAAGACTATTTGTTTCCACTTTATTAATATTGTGCTTACAAGGAAATTACCTACATAAAGCTAGCAATGGTCAACAATATGAAAAGCTGTGCACAACCCAAGAAAATTGAGCATTGACCACATCTATGAAAAAAACAAATATCCTAACAGCATTGCCTTCATATATTGTGCTCAGAGTCATACTGAAAATAAGCCAGGAAGTGGGGAAAAAAGCGGGTATGAGTAAGCTCCTAATTATCTGGGGTTTTTCCCCAGTCATTATATGTTGTTCAGTTTATAGCTTTAGCTATCTTAGATCTTCTTGCTGTCTGACAAGACACAAGAATATTTCTTTAATGATAAGTAAGTAAATGGAATTGGTAGTATGCTCATATTTAACCATTAAACTGAGATAATTTTTTTAATGAGGATACCGTGTTTATTACAAAACTTGAGAGCCCTAATCCGGAAAACATACCTCTTACCATATCCTTTGTAAATACTTTCAACCATTATAATTAAAATGTTCTGAAGTTTAATCTAAATACCTGCTTTCAGTTGTGAAACCTATGTTCACCCAATTTAATTAGCTGGAGAAATATGAATACTTAGTGCTCAGTTCTTACAGCTCAATCAACAGAAATTACACGTTTGTGTTATCCTGTTGTACGACACAACAGCACATTCATGAGTCCAGTGCTTCCTTCGTGTCTTAGGAATCACACAGCCATTTGCCTCTTCTTCCTGCACCTATTGTGTACTCCGTAAAAATTCATATTAATTGGTCTTAAATAACAAATTCGAGGTGTCCATGAGTTTGCTTATCCACTTTACAGATACAGTTCATATTTCTTTCCACAGAACAATGAAACATGTCTCTGAGCTTCTCTTAAGAAATCTTTTGCATGTTCCAGTTTTTCACAACTTATTACTTTAATCTTGTAGCAGGACCTTCCACTTTTTGATAGCAAAAGTGAATATTTTATTGCATTTACCTATAAAGTAGCATATATATGATTTTAAAAAGCAGTGATTGTATAAGGAGTCATCTGTCTCAGGAGAGGGTGCTAGGGTCAGAGCAAGCTGGTCATTTGTGTTAGTTTCCCTATTACATAAGGAACAAATGACCTTGGAAATAGTAAAACTTCTTGTGGAAGACCTGTGAAATGTAGAGATTTCTTACCTCTGACTCTTTTGGCAATCCTAAAGCAATTGTAGTTTATACTGTTGCAGAGATGTAGCTGAAATAAACTCTCTGCAACAGAAACAAAAGTAACCACAATACTGTTCTTTCTTCTCACCAAGTGTTGTTCACAGACCTGTCAGCAGCAGAAGATGCTTTACTATTAAGAGTAACTGAAACTAAATGACAGCTTAATTGTTCATTTAATGTTGCTATTAAACACGATAACCAAGCTGCCATAGCATTCATTTTTTCTCACCAAATTAGGTTCACAATTTTGCAAAGAGAAAACAATAAAAGGTGAATATGTAGCTTAAGTTTTGCCTCAGTTTGAATGTCTCAGTAAAAAGCTTTCAACTGACCAGAATGTGCATGAGATCAAGTCCTACCTACTTATATTTGATTAGCATGAAGGAATTACCTTGCCCCACCAAAAACTGTATTAGACCCATCCAAAAATAATTCTGTGGATTTTTCATTACATATATATGAACTTAAAAAAATGATATTTCCATCCCTTTTTATTACTATATTAATTCATTTAGATCTAAAATAATAAAGAAGTCCTTTCAGAGGATCTAGATGATCTATTATAACATTCATAATATAAAAATTCAGAAACACGTTAAAGCAATAATTCTAAAAAGAATTCAACATGTATATTTCAACTCCCTTCTCCTTCACCTCTGAATGTCCTCTTGTCCTTCTGTCTCTGTCCTCTCTGCTTCGTGAGGCATTATCCTTTACTGAAGTATTTTCAGCATTTCCAGAATCCAAATATAAAATTATTTTAAGTGACCTTGATAATTTTATGTTGATAAAGCTCATTGTTATAAGCCATAAGACTTTTTTTTCTTTTTGGGAGGATGGAAGACAAGGAAAAGGAATAATATTTGGATAATTTATTTTTTATCTGACACCACCTGCTTTTAACTTTGGCTAAAGCAAAAGGATGAAGAGAGTTTCCAAGTGAGAAATAAGTGGGATCTTAGAATATCCACACTTTCAAAATTGCTCCAGTTCTGTCAGTTTGAAAGAAGTTTTAAGACATGTTGAAAGGAAGCAAGATAGTCAAAGAAGGAGCACTTGGACAAACAAGTAATTTTGTATTAGTTGTTATGTAAGCATTCAGAACAGTGAGAACAGAAAGAGCAGGTTAATGTGCCAAACAAAAGCATTTAATACAGTAGTTAATGTGATATATATCCCTCTCTCTCTTTCATTCACCTTTTTTAAAACAAGTAATTCCTTTGTGAAAGAGAAGTAATTTCAAAATCCTATTAAAAACCCCATAGAATAATATGTATTTTGTGTGCTTTAAATGGTAACATGATCTTGCAGACTGTACATTGTATGATCTTTTCATCCACTCATCCAGCAGTCATTTTGCATTTCATCTCTTCTGAGAAGCAGATAGGAAAATAGTTATCACTTTTTTTTGAGAAAAGCTAGAGAACCCTAGGCGAATTGCACATTTATACTATATGATTATCAATCCCATCATTTTCCAAAGATTGACTCTTCTGCAGCCCTCCTGTTCTTCTCTCATTCCAGAAATGCAGACACATTGTGTCATGATTACTATCATATTCAAAGTATTTCAGTAAATCTTATTATTATTATAGTCCTTGTCTCCAAATACCAGGAAATGGAAACCGAGGGTAAAAACAAGTATCATTCTCTACTACGAGTATTCAGAAACAAAGCAAACAAGAGCTCCTTCAAACATATTTTATTTCTAACAACCGCATTTAAAAAAAAAAATAAAACCAATACCCTCTCTTCCTACAGATAATAGTTAGAGTTTCATCATAAAACATCCTGTAAAAACTATTTAATTTTCCACTGCAGGGAGGGAGGATTTGATCTCTTATTAAACATTTTATGGAAAAGTCTAAAAGTGCTTTCAATTATTTATCTGAATTGAAATCTAGGCCTTGGAAACTGCTTGCATTACACACACACACATAATATTATCAGCCCACTGAGTGCTATTAGGTCATAAAATGCTGCTGTAGCAACATCTCTGTTACAGCTGCTGGTGCTCATGCAACTTTTACTACAGTTATAAAGCCATTTATTACATTTTCTTTATGATGCTAATGCATTGCGGTCTGTTATTTTATTGTTCCCACTGTGATAAAGACTGAAATGTATGATACTGTGCAAAAAAATACAAACTTAATAACATACCCTGCTGCATTAAAAATCTCTTAGATAAGCTTAAGAGGCTCATAAAAATATTAACAGGGGATACCAAAAGGGAAATATTTGGTGGGACATTTTCTTTCATTTATTTTATTGTTCCCCACAGAAAGTTTTTTAATTGTGCTTTGTCAAAATATACAAAGGATAATATGAATGTGACTTCTTTTCTTAATTATAATGTCATCATTGTGGAAGAATATAATTTGCAGTATGCTATGAGGAAAGATGACTAAATAATATCTAAATAATCATTGAAAAGGAGAAAAGTTATTAAAAATAATCATTCCCGTATACCCAGAGGTACATAGCAGTAGATAATTACAATTCATTCAAATTGTCTAAATTTGCCTTCTCCTTTAACATAATTTTGTTTTAACAAAATGCAGTTTCTTTTGAGGGCCAATCAATTCACTTAATTAACTACTACCTGGTGCTAAGGCTCATTTAGAGACTCACACACCAACAGTACTATAATTCAAATAAAAATTCATTACTGTTTAACTAAGGTGGAATCCCCAGGTCATGACCTGGATACTCTTCTGGATGTGGTTTATGGCTAGTTTTCTCAACAATAAGTGTGGAAGAGGAAGAATGACTTGAATATTTTGATAGTTATAAGACTGCATAAGGAAGACAATACTTTTTAAGAGGGCTCTGACAGTAAAGATTCCTGTATTTACAAAGTCTAATTCCTTTTTCCTTAAAGCTACCACAGACGACACTGAAAATATTTCCCAGAAATTACACTGTTTCTTCTTCAAGTAAATATGTAAAAAAAACCTAAAGAAGATTGTGACACGTATTTAAAAATCTACCTTTCTGACAACTTTTCACAGAAGATAAACCTCCAATTAATATTTGTAGTTTTGAAATAAACATCATTCTCACAATGTTAGGAAAACAGGGTGGGCTTTTTTTTTCTGTTGCATTTTCTAATCTGTTTATAAACTTTAGATTTTAAGCTACTCTGTATCTAACCAGTACGTTGGTACTATTTAGTATTTTCAGAAGTTGTGCAGTGCATTTCTCTGTCAAAGATTTGCAGGAGTTTACAGAGGAGAGGTCAGAAATGATCATAAAGCTGATGGAGACACTAAAGAGATTGAGCCATCTTGTAACACTTTTTGAGAGAACAAACTCTTGAACAGCACCAAGTCCCATCCCCATGGAGGTTCACAACTGGTGCACTGGCTCTACCAGCTCAGCTCCACCAGGGCAAATAACAACTAGACAACTTTTCCAGTTTCTCAGGACATTTTAGAAAATATCATGGTAGAACTGGCCAAAGACTGATGATTTCATTGTTGCAAAGACTTTCAAAGCTCAGTTTTTGTGGCCTCATAGAATAAAGTGAAAACTGTCAGGAAGGTCTCATGTACTGCTGAAAAATACATTTGCTGAGTGAAAAATCTCTCATTTTAAATATTGCAGCTCTCCCTCTCTCTTACTCCTGTTTACCGTCAGCCTGCCTTTCCCCCTTTTCATTCCCTGCTTCTCTTGTGTGAATGCTTTCTCTGTCTGGCCCTATGTGACCAAAGAGCTCTGCATCTCAGAAATCCTCCCAGACTATTGCCACAATCAGTATGCTCGTAAAATCCTTTTGCTCTGAAAAAAAGACATTGGTCTGGGTCATTCTGAAGTAGGATAGAATGGGATATAAGGCAATATTCCAATAAAACCTGCAATATGGAATTCAAACTTACAATGACTAAATCAAAATGTCTGAGTAACAGCTCCCCAGATCCCTTCAGAATAGAGTGCACTATAAAAATACACTTCGTGTATAAATAGGTACATTTTATCAGAAATATTTACATTATAAATTGAAACAATCTTAAGAAACTTGAACAGAAGCTCTTCCTTCCTACTCAGTCTTCTTTAGAGAATATAACTTATTCTGTAAAAAGTTATCTATGGGTTTGATTATGTTGCCAAGTTTGCCAAAGGTCTTGCTATGAGCTAGGTCCCTAACCAGCCTTGAGTCTTAAATAAAAATATCTCTCCCCAGTGAAATATACAAGGGACAAATAGAGATAAAATTTGAGCCCAGTTTTCACTTTCATTTAGAGCGGTAGCTTTGTTTCATGGAGAGCTGCAGGCTACATCCCTCCACAGTTGATAGCACTCAGTCTTCACACATCTCTTCTGGTGTGTCTATAACGCACAGAGGCTTTTATTTTTCACCAAGAAAAAAAATCGAAGAACCACTCATCTTACAGCGGCACAGCGAAACGCCGATCATGCACCCAAAGTTTTCACAGGGCAGCGTAACATCCGAGCACAGCTACTGGCTTAGACATAACTTTGGTGTCTGGCTCATCGCAATGGACTAATATAATCCATGTTCTGAGCTGGAAGTGCCAATCACCCAGATTAATTTTATACTCCTCAAATTTTGCATATGACACTGGAGTCAAGTTGTACTGCCTCAGCCCATGTGCAAACAAACATCTTCTCAGACAAAAAGATTTTCATTAGTGTACATGCCTAGCTAAGAGCCCTCAGTCCTTTGTTAATTGGTTACTTATTCTCCTCACTCTGTTTGCTTAAATTGGCTGACAGTAGCCAAACAATAAAGGTTGTAAAATCTAGCCCTGAAAATATCTGATTTTGCACCCCCATTCTTGGCTGCATCAGCTGACACAGAACAAGTAATGGCATTCCACATAGCTTTGGGATAAAAAGCACACTTATTGACTAACACACCCTTCTTTTGTTTCTATGAATATCTAGCTGAAAGTCATATTTTTCAACAGATGCACCCAAAGATGCTCTATATTGTTACAAGTTCATTATTTTACAATGAATCCTACCATTAAAAGTGCCAGACATAGACTGTGATGCCTCACACAATAAAATAAGGCAAGAGGAAAGCTTTTAAACTTGTGAAAAAAATTAAATGGTGGTGCAAGAACAAACACATAAAAGATTAAATATTAATTGGTGTTGCTTAGAAGATGCACAACATGAAATAAAGGGCTCTATAGCAGGGAATCTGGTACACAAATGGTAATAACAATTACAATTAAGTTAATAACATAACTCTGTGTTTTATAACTGTACTCTTAGCTCTTAAAGTCAGAGATATTTAGTTCTTTGTGGTTACATTCCTTAGAAGAATGCAATTTGTGATCCACTATTAGACTCTGGTTTTAGGTTAACGGCACAACAAAACTGCCAAGGGATCTTGGAGCTAGAAGTAAGAATCCTGCACACCTAAGACATCATTCTCAACATAGTGAAGTAGAATAAAATAAAAACAGCAAGGTAATTCATAAAGATGTTGCTTTGAACATGTAGCCTGGCAGGTTTTGTCATGCTACTGAAGTGGGATTAGCTCATCATCAAGTAACTATAGAAACATCAGAAGACTGTGTGTTGCTGCTGGCAACATTACTAAAGCAATATTTTGCAAATGCAGGCGGTCATTCTTGGGAACCAAAGCAATAAGAGGAAAGAGCAAAAGAAATCATCACAATCTGATAAAGAAAATATTTCTATGCTAAACAAAATAGCAGAAGGACATTTTCTGTGTTGGGAAGTACTTAGGCTGTTAAACTGTTAATATATTACCTGAAAGGATGACTGCTAAAATGTAATAAATTAGCAAGACTCAGCCTAAGGTGTGTAGTTCTGACTATAAAGGAGATTAGAGAATGTTGTGGGAAATAAATAAATCAGTCATCAAAAAGACATCAGTGGGAAGATACAGTGGCTGAACTAAAAGATAGAGAATAAAGGAGAAAGTGACAGGTCAGTAAGAATGTATCCGAAAAAGAAAAAATGTGAAACTTCCCACTGTGATATCACAGAAGTTGAGCAGAGCTGAAGCTATTGAGATGATCAGCAAAGCTAAAGACAGAGAATCAGCAATATTTGGAAATGATCTTTGGATATTTTTCTGCTCATTTGATAAAGAAGACTGAGAATATGGCAACTAGTTTTTTTCAAAGTACTAAAGTAAAATCAGAGCTTCTATAGTGCTTCAGGCAGTGAACAGGAAAGAAGGAATGCTCATTAGAATGAACACAGGAAAGGACACAATGGAAGCTAAAAGCTTAAAACCCAGAAATTATTTGTGTATGATCTGAAAGAACTTTCTGAGACTCATCAGTGAGTTTTTTGTATATAACAGTGTTTATTCAGTACTAAAAATTATGAGAAGAATGGTTAAGGGTTGTCAGAGTGGGAAATGGTGAAGAATTATTTTATAGTGACAAAGGTGTATTGAAGAAAGTGAAAAACCTTTCATGTATGTTGGGTAGATTATATGAAGCTATATATTAGTATGTCATGAGTGAATTTTAAGAGTGCCTGAAATGATTAAGATTTATGGAACGTTTGTGGTCTTTAGATGTAATAGCTAAGATACACTCTCGCTTTGTGTATGATGGTAAAATACCAGATAAAAGAAGATCAAAGCGTAGAATTTCGTAAGCTGATTCCTTGTCATTCTAGTTCTTTGTTGCCTCTCTTTTTCAGGTGTATACAGTGTTGAGGCATTCAAAGGAAAGCTACCTAATGACTGTTAATGGGAAGCTTATATCACACTTTTCATGTAGACAGCCAGAAATTATGATGCCACAATGAAATTTATATTAATTCAATGGTCAAATTTTTATCCATTTTTGAAAGAGAAAGGAGTAACTTTCAGGTTGAACCATGCACATATCTTATGATACTCAAAGGAACTGTACCAATGTTACAGCAGTAGAAGCACAAAAAAGAGTAATAGAACATCAATTTGGGAACTGAAAGCTTTTAAGAGTTCTTGAGAAGTAAAAGGTTCATAAAGAGAGAGGTAAAGACTCCAGAAAGAATGCTTTAGGAGTTATAGAGTCTGTTGAAAGCAAAGCTGAACTAGCAAAACACATTTCAGTCAATCGATGTATGTTTGAACCCAGGTTCCCACTATCCCTTCCAATTCTGGTATTTACGGTAAGATATACAGACAGCAGGCTAGGAATAGGTATCATATAAAGAAGTGGCCTGATAACTATCAAGGATATCGTGGAATAAAAGTATGTAATTATAGAAAAGTATATGAGAGAGAAGATCTTGGATCCAGTTCCAAAACTAAATGAGGGATTTAGTCCTACTGAGAACAAGTCATTAGACAGATAGCAAGAAGATATACATGGACATAAATTGATGGAAAAAGAACTACATGGGGTTTTGGAAAAAATCACAAAGAGATTGTGGCTAATTATAAGTGGGCTGTCAGAGGAGGACTGAAAAGAGAAACTGCGAGTTTTATGGCTGTGCAGAAAAAGGATATTCTCCCAGAATGTGTTATAACAAAGATAGATGGTAGCAAAGTTGTCAGTCCAGAGTACAGGATATGTGGCCAAGCCCCAGGGACAATTAGTCTTATTGTAATTGGATTTACTGAATTGGCCAGAAGTGAATATAAATTAGTGCATGTCAAAACCAGCTATAGCATGTCCTGGTTGCTCTGCAAGAAGTGTAGAGTATAAGAGAGCCCAGACAAAACCATAATGAATGATAACATAAAAATACTGGAGGAACTTTCAGATGTCCTTGTCACTGAAAAACACACTAAAATGCACAGTAATGTGATTATGAAAGAGAAAGAAAATTGCTGTCCCAGCCACTTGATGAGAATGTAGAAAATGTCATCGGAAATACAAGAAATGTTTGACACTATGACTAGTTTGGCTGGACCTATAGAGCTTCTGGGGAATTGAAAGTTAACCCAAGTCCAGTTATTTTTAATGCATTGAGAGCTAATTAAGCAATATTACAAGATGACAGAATACATTTGCACTGAGTTTTTCAGGAAGCAATATCAATAGACACCAAGAAAATACTGAAAAAAATGTTAACTCTCTCAGGCCACATCAGACATGTAGTTGATGTTAGGACCACAATAAGCAGTGTATTTTTTTTCCCCAAACCTCTCATTTACATAGAAAGCCTAGTTTGGGAACAGCCTTAAAAGGTTAAACATAGTTTTCCTAGAAAGTTTTAATTGATATTGACCAGGGGGCTGTTCTGTCATGGGAGAGGGATCAGTGTCTATCAACTTCACTGGTTGTAGCTAGAATGAAGTCAAAGTATCAGTGCTTGTAGAAACATCTTTGATGCTATTTTTAATTTGAACAACACTTGATGTCCTCTTTTCCACTGGCACGTTACTGATTTTTCATGTACGATGTACAAAAGATCTGTCCCAGTTTTCATATAGAAAAATCTTAACTGTTGCACTTTATTTAGGATTACATAAAATATTTTTTTTACAAACTGGTGTCTAATATCTGACTGACACTTTTTGTTATGTCTGGAAACTATCAAACAATTCTTCATATCCTGCAGATCCTTAACAACTTCATTATTATTTCCATCTGGCAGAGGTTTCTGTTAGCTGCCTGCCACACACTTCCTAATTCCTGGTCTTGCTGCTGGGAGCTACTGCCTTTTGTGATTGTTAAAGGTAAACAGAAGCAGGTATTAGGACAGTTTTTCCATTTCTGAGATTACTTGGGGGATAAATCCAATTTCATTTTAATATATGTGTGTCCTATAGAAGAAGTAGGAACAGACCCCAGAATTTTGTCTGCAGATGTGATACTATCTACGACCATATGATATAATTCACATTGCTTAAATTATATTCATTTCTAGGAGAATTACCTAAGTTTTGAAATTTTAGCAATGAGTAACACGGAGAAGTGAAAATATGTTCCCACATTTAAAAAATTTTAAATTGGCTATAATCTTTAGAGAGTAATACACAAAAATATCACCCTGGATTTTAGAAACTCGCAGAATTTAACAGAATCCACCACATAACACAGCTACTGACAAAGAAACATGCTACACAACCTAAACTCTCATTTCATTAAAATAAAAGTCATCCAATCCAAGAATTGGGACTTTCAGAAACACTCCAACAGTGAGATTCATAAGCAGGTTCCTATGACACTAAATATGAAGCTGGAGAGACAAACAGATGCTGAAATCCAATCGGACAGAAATGTCCAGAACAATCCTAAACCTGAGTGGTCAGAGAGGATTGCAACAATCCTAAACCTGAGTGGTCAAAGAGGATTGCAACAATCCTAAAAAATGAAGATTTCTTGCCCAACCAAAGCATTCTTGCATTTTTGCAAAAAGCTAAGAAATAATCCCATCTCTTTTAGAGCATCTGATCAGTGAGAGAGTCAGGACCAATTCTCTTCTTTTCCCTTCCAAAGGCTTGAACGTCCCTAGGCACATCATCCCACAGTAGCTGAGGTACGGTCCTGTTGAGTCTTTTTTGTTGAAGCTGTTCCTGTTTGTGTACAGTAGTCACTGGAGAAAGGACTTGAATTTAGGATAACCAGTTAAATACCTTGACTAACAACTAATTAGTTTGCATTGCAGCATTAGTTCATTTCTCTAGCTAATGAATTTTAATAGTTTTTCAAAGCCCAGCAAAAATTTATGCACTTTATACAATATAAAGCAACATCAATAAAAAAGCTGAAAGAGAGTTGTATGGCAGGATACCCATTTGTCTATTTCTAGGGTGTTCTTGAAGGTGGTATGCCGAAGCTGAGGCCTTTGTTTCAAAGCAAGGGTTTAAGCCTGGCTCTCCTGTGGTCCATACAAGTTATCTAATTGTGGCCTTTGGAGAGAAGCGTATCTGTCCTCACGTAATTCTTCCTTTTCCCTCCCAGCATTTGCCAGCTCTTTTTCTATTTCTTAGTCATTGTCTTCTAAGGCATGAAATCACAAGTACATACACAGTACACTGATCACACCTCTTGGCTCATGCAGTCCAAGATAGATAAAATGAGAAAATGCCTTATTTTTACATCCCTCACAGACTAAGGATACAGCAAAAGCCAGGTAATTAAAGATTTAGGCAGCTCTATACATGTCCTGGCAGAAAATTCAGTGCTGAGGGACTTTAAGCATCACAAAGGAAATGCAGCAGCTGAAAGAGGATTTTTTGAATGCCAGTGATCCTTAATTTGGACTTAGTAGCCTAATTGCCACTTTAAGAATCTAAGTCTCTGTAGTGAACCTTCCCCAAATACCATGTTGTTCACAATAAAATCAACAGCCCTGTGGTAAGTCCCATTTTACTTTCATAGGACTATCTTAAATGCTTTAATATATGGGGTTTTAATGGGTTTTCCTGCTGGTCTAACAAGTTGGAGCTGGTATCACAGCAGTAATATTTCAGTATAGCAGATACCACAGTTGGCTCCACTGGCTTTTCCTAACATCTGATCTCTCATCTACCAGCCTTTAACAACATTATGGTTTATGCTATTATTATCACGTTATATATCATATTGGGCGGGAGCGTTGATCTGCTTGAGGGTAGGAAGGCTCTACAGAGGGATCTGGACAGGCTGAATGAATGGGCCAAGGCCAATTGTATGAGGTTCAAAAAGGCTAAGTGCCGGAAGAGTGGCTGGAAAGCTGCCTGGCGGGAAAGGACCTGGGAGCGCTGGTCGACAGCCAGCTGAATATGAGCCAGCAGTGTGCCCAGGTGGCCAAGAAAGCCAATGGCATCCTGGCTTGTATCAGAAATAGTGTGGCCAGCAGGACTAGGGAAGTCATCGTGCCCCTGTACTCAGCACTGGTGAAGCCGCACCTCGAATACTGTTTTCAGTTTTGGGCCCTTCACTACAAGAGAGACATTGAGGAGCTGGAGCGTGTCCAGAGAAGGGCAACGAAACTGGTGAAGGGTCTAGAGCACAAGTCTTATGAGGAGCAGCTGAGGGAACTGGGGTTGTTTAGCTTGGAGAATAGGCTGAGGGGAGACCTTATCTCTCTCTACAACTACCTGAAAGGAGGTTGTAGCAAGGTGGGTGTCAGTCTTTTCTTCCAAGTAACAAGTGATAGGACAAGAGGAAATGGCCTCAAGTTGTGCCAGGGGAGGTTTAGATTGGATATTAGGAAAAATTTATTCACCAAAAGGGTTGTCAAGCATTGGAAGAGGCTGCCCAGGGGAGTGGTGGAGTCACCATCCCTGGAGGTATTTAAAAGACGTGTAGATGTGGCTCTGAGGGACATGGTTTAGTGGTGGACTTGGCAGTGCTAGGTTAATGGTTGGACCTGATGATCTTAAAAGTCTTTTCCAGCCTAAACGATTCCATGATTCTATGTTTCTATATTCAGCACTAAGCTTATTATTTAATCAGGAAGTCAGCACTTTTCTAAGCACTAGTGGTACAATTTAATTCTCATGCAAAATCTTCAACTTGTAACTATACCTGTGCCATATAGAAGAGCAGCGTTCACAAATTGAGGTGAGGAGAGACAGGAGTAAGCTATGTGTTGTTAACAATACTCTACACACTTAATACTCCACTGCGTACTTAAAAATTAAAAAAAAAGGAGAGAGCATTTTCAGTATCTTGCACAGAAGAACAGAAGAGCATCACCAAGGCTTAAATCCCTTATATGAAACTAATTTCAGAAGCAGATGGTTGTATACAACTTTGATGGCCCTTCAGTTTCTTTATTGTAAATAAAATACTTGCTAGGTTTGGTAAAACAAAAGTAGAGCACAGCTGTCTTATTTGTGTATATTTTGACTAAGCACACATAATCAGTCTATAAATGATGCAACACAGTTAAAATAAAAAAAATTATTTACGCCATGTTTGTCATTAAAAATCATTACTGAACATATGCACCCAAATGAGTAGGCACCAGGTACCTGTCCTCTAGGGGCAATTCATCAAAGCAAAACAAAAGTAAACTACAGTATACTTCTTTCTAATAAGAGGAGCAATCCTTCTGACATATAAAGAAGCCTAAAGCATGGTGGTATAATCAAAATTATAATTAACTGTCATAAGCCTCGAGCAAATGTAAAGCACTATCTCTTTTATGAAACTTTGATCAGACTATGATTAAATTATTTTGAGAGATATGTAGTATGTGTCAGATCTCAATTATCCAGAGCTATCTTACCTGCAGGGAACTCTGCTTGTTCATTTCATACAACAATTTCTGTATGGAGTGGCTCTGTAAAGAGCATTTTTGGTAGGTTTCTTTTACAAAGATTCATTTTTCCCAAGCGGCAAGCAGTCTGATGATCTCATCTTATCTTGTTTGTTGTTCCTGCTGTCTACTGGTTTTCTGAATTGGGAGAGATAAAAGAGCCTTTTTGAGAGGAAAACAAATGAGTTTTCAACCTGCAAGTCCTGATTGTCTGCCCTATCCTTATTACTGAAAGCAGTGAGCAACAGCCATATCTCGCATGGATAGGACTGAAAAGGAAGCTGTGGGACAGAGAGGTCAAGAGCTACCAAGTTACATTAGCTAATATCCACATTGTGCAATGATGTAACACTGACCTGTTACCATGTCTGTCATCACTGTTTAGACCTGGAACAGTCAATGTGTACAGAATGAATAAACTCTTCACACACCACCTCAGACTCGTTTCACCACCTCCCTCCTTCTTCATCACTCGATGTTTTCCAGGGCTGTACGGCTGCCTTTCTGACAGCAATAACTTCCTTCAGCCTCCTTTCCCTTCTTCTGGTATGTGAGCATGATAGCTTTGCTCTAGGGCTCCATGCAAATTCGTGAGATTTTGTTGAGTGGGTCCCTGCTAAAACTACTTTGAATGAAAAAGGTAGAAGGTTAACTCGTGGGAGAAGTTGCAGAGGACCTTGTTGTATTACCAAAGCTCATCCTGAAGGCATTTATATTTGTTTTAATTTCAAATTTTTAAAAATTTTGAGTGAAAATATTAATTTTGATGAAAATATCATTAACTTTTTTGCTTTAAAGAGTACCCTTTTTTTCAAGTATGAATTATGAATGGACTGAATGATGTCAACTCAGAAGGTAGGCTTATGCAGAACAGACATACAGAAAAGACTTCTATTCCTATAACCAGCAGAAAAGAAAGTTTGCTACTTCAGATGAAGAGTATTTATTACATAAGCCTCTACCATAGGTAAATATTTCTGCCTTGTTCTATCTGGTAATCAGATTGTAGTGAGGAAAAAAGTAATAAGAGAGGTGATCTTTACTCATGGGGAGAAGCAGAGTCTGAGAGTTTCTGAGGGAAGATAACATCATATATGAGACCTTATTGTGTAGTAGTCACAGTACATCAAAGTGAATTACATATCAGCCTATCCCAAAACGACAACTGATCCTTCCTCTTTGAAAAAAAATCCTGTTGCCTGTTCAGATACACTAAACATTTAATTTTTTGAAAGACAGCTCACAAGGGGAAGCCCAGCTGCCGGAGTGCCCGCATTTTTTAGATGTTTTGTTGTACAACACAGCACAAGAGCAAAGTTTCCTGTTGTCGTGGTTTAGCCCCAGCCGGCAGCCAAGCACCACGCAGCCACTCGCTCACTCCCCCCCGGTGGGATGGGGGAGAGAATCGGAAGAGCAAAAGTAAGAAAACTCATGGGTTGAGATAAGAACAGTTTAATAATTGGAACAAAATAATAGTAATAATAATAATGAATTATAATGAGAAGGAAAACAACAAGAGAGAGAGAGAAACAAAACGCAAGGGAGGGAAAAAAAGGGATAATAATAATAATAATAATAATAATAATAAATGATACAACCTCTCACGACCCGCTGACCGATGCCCAGCCAGTCCCCGAGCAGTGATCACTACCCCCTGGCCAACTCCCCCAGTTTATATACTAGGCATAACATCATATGGTATGGAATAGCCCTTTGGTCAGTTGGGGTCAGCTGTCCTGGCTGTGCCCCCTCCCATTTCTTGGGCACCTGGCAGAGCATGGGGAGCGGAAGAAAAAAAAGTCCTTGACCAATGTAAACACTGCTTAGCGACAGCCAAAACATCAGCATGTTATCAATATTATTCTCATACTAAAATCCAAAGCACAGCACTATACCAGCTCCTAGGAAGAAAATTAACTCTATCCCAGCCGAAACCAGGACACCTGTTTTGCTCAAAAACTACTTCTCCAGGTCTTTTAGCTTCTAAAGTGAAATTTACTTTATCTTTTCAACATATGACAGACACTTTTTACAAGTATTAGTTGATACACAGTTAGTTTTTCTATCAGTTCCACTGCTACATGCCATTCTGTATACAAGAAATAGATGCTGAGGAAAAAAAAAAAAGGTAAAGACCATTTGCAACCATCTATACTACGTTCCTGTTTCTCTTGCATCTTCCCCAAACCCCAACTCCTTGTCTACTTATTTTTCCTGGTGGATTCTCTGCACCTAAACTTGTCAGCATTTAAGAGTTTAGTTGATTTAATTTTACTGCCATAGCTCTGCCACTAAAACTGTCCTCCTACTGATATAGTTATATTTGAAAAGAAGTGCTTTTGCTGGTATGTCTTATTTCAATGAGCAATATATGCTAAAATGTCAAGAGCTGGTATATCTACAACTCTGCTAGGGCTTTGTTGGCCTGGCTGCATCATAAAGTAGCTGTGAAATAACCAAAGTAGCTGAGACAGCAAAAACTACTAGCGTAGACCCAATATGTCTTCTTTTCTCTTTATCTAGTTATTGGTAACTAATCCTGATCTTCTTCTCTATTATCTTTTCTGGGTTTTCATCTTTTATGAACAGGTGCGTCCATTGCCAGCTGTGAAAACAACATAGGAGACTTTGTTGCTCATTTTTCATAACATGAGTTAAGTTCTCCACACTTCCAATACTATTTATTTTTGGGAGGCTGGAGACTGCAAGACTGGATTCATGTGGGAAAAGGAGAAAGGGTAGCTGAGCAGCCTCACAAAGCTATCCACAGCATGAGGTCAGGGACATTGCCAGCATCAAATCTGGTCATTAAGTGGATGCCAGAAGCCAGAGCCTACCCACATCACTCCCCACTTAGCTGTGCATCTAGCCTTTGATAATTTTCTTTCTGTTCTTATTGGCTTATCAACAGCAGCTTGTAGAAGTTTTGATGCCACATTTCCTTTCAAACGCAGTTTCTTTGCTTTCCAAGTACAGGAATCATTAATTAAGCATAGTGCCCTTTTAGACACCTTTGTCATTAATTATGAATCTGAACAGTCAAATATTCTAGCCTCATAATAATGCCAAGATTAGATTAATATCAACTCTAAACTCTAGGATGCCCGCCAAAGTTCAGAAACAAAAGAGCAAGTAAGAAACAAGAAGTTTTAATAAAAAGGAGAATCCTCTCTGTCAGTTGGCCTAAGATGGACAATGACAGGATTGTCACAGCTGCATCTACCTCAAAATTTACTCTCACACCGACTGAGCTACACTAGTTCATATGGGAGGAGCAGCACTGAGCCAAAGCTCTGCCTCTCATCTTCCTCTTTCCAGCCATTGCCCACCTAAATGCAAGAATACCATCTGAATAATTATTAATATAGGATGACAATATTCTTTAAATGAATATTTATTTTGTGACTTCCTGGCTTTATTTTTTCTCCCTGGGTTTTCTTTTGCCTACAGACGAAGGACCTGGTCACAGATCTAGAGAACTACACCAAGAATATGTAACCTTGTTCTTTTAATATATTGTAAAATGTGGCTTATCCATATTGATAGACTTTCTATGGAAAACTCTGGACTTTGATGAAAAATTAAGCAGTTTTCCAAAATTATTTACAAGTAAAATAAATTAGTATTGAGAATAACAGGAACAGATTATATTTCTCAATAGTAGGCTTTGTCTTGTCCTGATAGGCCTCACTGTCCTGTCTTGGCCTTACTATCTGCACCAGGTCTGCACTGATAGAGAGGGAGAGACAGCAAGACGGAGAGGGAGAGAGAAAATTGCAGTGCACACTTGATGTGCTAACTCTGATCTTTGTAACATTGGCTACATTAATGGCACTAGATGAGCAGTCCTATTAACTTCAGTTAGAAAGCCTAAAATGGTGGTTTTCAGGGTCAACTGACTCACCTTGGACATATTAATAAACTATTTTAATAAATATGAATTATGTATATAGCTCCCAGATAAAATATATATTAAGATGCTACATGCAATAACCTTATCTCAGCTTTATAGTGACACGAGGTAATAACCATATGGTTATGAAAAATATGTTTTAAAGTTTGAAACCCCAGATTAGATTTAGCTGGTTTTTAATGGCATATTTTTTATTATATAGATAATTTTTTTCTCACTAGGTATCACTGCTGGACAGAATTAGGACTATGTGGTGGCTTTAATCTCACACTTCTGATTTTAAAATTATTAAAATTCTTGTAAGGGTAAATTAACTTTAATTTGGAAGCCTTGAGTCCTTAGTATAGAAGTAATTGCAAACTTCCTGTAAAATTTTACTTCTTTAAATTATTGATACATATCCTGCTTTAGCACTCCTTTTTCCTTCCCTAATTAAATAGGGAATTAAAAATACAGAATGAATTCTAGTATATGCTATCCCTAGCTAAGTGAAAATGGAAATTATTAAAAATAAGTATTTTTTTATTAGTACTGTTTATTTTAAGATTCACAGGTGCAACTGGCCAGCAGAAAGCAAGCTGGTTGCTCTGACACATGAGCTGGGTTGCTGAACCAGAGACAAGCAAAGTCAACCTCATCCTTAGCTTGCCAGGCTCTGTTTCCCCATTTAGAGCTGAAAGCACAAACAGCCCAAGCCCTGGACTTGCTGAGCTTCCTTTCCACATCCCCCACCGCACTGCCTCAATCAGTGAGCGATGCACGGCAGCAGAGCCATGAGGAGCCAGTGTGGAGGAGATGTGGTTAATCTACCCCAGGGAACACCTTACCTATGGGGCCAGTCTGATTTCTACAAGGCAGTCAAGTGATTGTTCGCCTTACTTCTGCTGTCATGATAGCCCTGTTTAACAATTTGACAAGCTGTTGTTCAGAATATCTGTTGCCTGTAAAATTACCACAAACACAGTAATAATTAATAAGCTAATTTGATTACCATGTAGGCAAAATTTGGATAAAATTTCAACCCATTTTAACTCTATAGATACATAGAAAGATTCTCTATTGCTTTGCTATTATCCATAGCAACAAAGAAAGGATGGACACAGATGCTAAATTTCCTAAAGGACCCAGTGTGTAATTAACATAAGTTAATTAATGACTTCCACTCTTTGCCCAAAGAATAAATGTTGTAATTTTGTGAAGAATATGTAGTACTGCTCAAATAAAGCAAAGATGTTCAATACCTGATTTAAATGTAAAATTGAACTCCTTAACTCAGGAGTCACGATGAGGCTCTCCGTAATAGCAAGGAAGAAATCATATTGATATATCAGTAGTTAGCATATTGCCATGTAGAAATAAATCACTGTTTATACTATATTGCACTTTACAGTATTAGAAGAGTTGAGAGGAATTTGGTTAATGGAATAAGGTAGCAGGCACATTGCTTGTGGCATTGGTGGAGCGTGTCTCAGAATTTTTGCTCTATATCTGTGATTTTTCATAAACTGTGTTTGATGATTTTTGATTGTTATAAAAAGTTTATAAAATGTCCCAGTCCCTCTCAACCATTGCTAAGTCAACCTTCTCTCACTTTCTGCAAGATTCTGACACCAAATAATTTGGTAATTATTCTTGTGATCACACTAAGTAATGTCATCATTATCACCAGAGCACATAGTACACATAGTAAATAAAGCTTAAGGCACAAACAAAAAGGCAAAACTATGTTTGTGGATTAAAGGAGAGAGAAATAGTGTCACTCTGTTTCTGTACAGAAGACAGCTGTAGTGCAGCAACGAAGAAAAAATGCATGCCATCCAGTTGGTATTAAGCTTTTACAACGGTTACAAGAACATTTAGACTGAAATCAAATATGACACAAACTTGAATCCAAATTCCAGACAAAGTGCTGTCTGCATTACAAGAGCATATAGAAATCTCAACCAAGAATAGCAGTTCAGTTCTAAGGAGAAGTGGGAAACAGGGAACCGAGGTGCAGAGTGATGGAGTGAGTTGGTCACATTTACATGGAGAAATTCTGCCAAATACATCACTGAAAAGAGATCTACAACCTTTTGTCCCAAATATCAACAGTCCTATCTTCTACTATTCATTTTTCCTTCAGATAGAAAGGTTTTAAAGACCAAAGAGAGAGGACACTTTCCAGAAGACTCTGTAAACTCAAGCTCAGTTGCTAGCCTAGTTCCCGTAATTTAGTTGACCATCTTTCTGCATTAGAAACATTTTATAATCTTCTTGCACCTTTCCAGACTGGTCTCAACTCATAATCAATTTGTAGATATTTATAAATAATCACTAGGGCATATTTAGTAAAATTATAGTATAGAAATACTGCATTTACGCATGCCTCTCAGAAAACAGATTAAAAATTGGTGTGTTGCAAAGGTCAAGAAACATTTGAAATTGTAATTAGTCCAGGATGAGATCTCCAAATTCCAGAATTATTCTTGTGAAATTTATGGCACCCAACAAATTGATACTTTATCAATATTATCATAATAGCATTTATGACTAAGTTCCCAAAATACTACTCTTTTGCCTGTGTTTACAGTAGTAGTTATATAGAATACCTTCATAAGAAGGACTCAACATCTTTTATAAAAGAATTACCAAGGTTTGGGTGGTTAGAACTGATAAGAGAGCAACAGATTTGAGTTCCGTTCATAGGATATTTCAACACAACTTGTACTCTAGAGATAGCTGGTACCAGAGCTGAGCTATCATTTTGAAGCAGAGCATAAATCCAAGCATAAACATTTTCTAAATTCCATAAATATTTATTATACATACTTTACTTAAAACTGGTAAGGTTACAAGCTCTTTTAACAGTTGTAGCCTGTGATTTCGTATAAGTATTTGTGCACAACATCATGTGAACTGCCAATATTGTAAGCACTTTTAAAGATGTAAATGTGAAACATTCTAATAACGCATGTATTTATACACATCATATTGAACTGCTAGCATAGTATGCAGTTTTAAAAATTGTTTCCTAGGGTGTCTTTTTTGATATTAGACATATTCCTCTTCTTCGCTTTGCCTTAAGTTTCACTAAAGACTGCTTTGTAATAGTGCCTAATTGAATAATTGGCAGGTCTTTAATTTCCTGTGTTTAATTCTTCAAGAGAAAGCATTGAAGTGAATAGATTTTATGCAGTGTATGATGTTATGTTTAGCTGATTTGTTTCTTCCTCAAAATGTAGCATCAAGTTTATAGGCCTACCAAAAATTCACAATTGTGTCAACAGCCGAATTTGTGTCTCCCCTTGCATTTTGAGATTCCATTCTTACAGATTCCTTCAACTTAGTTTAAGTTATGCATGAGGAGTTTGTGACTTTACGTGTAAGTTATGAGTTTTCATTATGAATGGATCAGCTGATGCAGCTAAAATGGTTTGGTGGGTATATAAGAAAAGATCAAAAATATGAGAGATTAGCCAGCTTGAGAATATCACACTCTCACTATATAACAGAGTCTCTTATTACTGGAAACATTAACGTGTCTCCTTTTATCCCAGTTATACTTTTTTGTATTTCTTCACTGTGTAATTATGTTCCACACATTTTGCTGGGCTTTCTTCCAGAACACACACAAGAGGCTACATCATTTGAGGATTTGACTTCACTCCATAATGTTGTCCTAATACTGCCTTTTTGCGTACTTATTGGTTCCTTTCCTTATTTTTTGGTCAGGAATTTATTGTGTGTTATTTTGTCTGCTCATGGTATTTTGCAATTGAGCTAACTATGATTTGCTTATAGCCAATAAAATAATAAAGAGCAAGCAGGATTTTTCCTTAGTGGTGAAAATCGGGGTCTCAGCGCTAAGATGATGAGCAAGTCTATCTGCTATTGGTGTCAAAGGAAATCTATCTGCAGCTTAAGGGTTGAAAGTTGAAACCTTCTCCTGCCCATTGAGTGAAAACATACCTACTTTTGTATATATTTAATCTGGCTTTCTGAGGCCCCTTATTCTCGTGTTGGAAGGGAGAGTGAATAAACCATCTATGTCCACCTTCTCCTTGTCACTCAAAATTTGATATATTTCTAAGATGTCCTCTCTAAATTACTTTTTTTTCTAAATAAAGAGTCCTAGCCTACTTAGTTGTTCTTGAAAGGGAAGATATTCTATAATTTTTGTCACTCCTGTCCTGTCCTTGTTTTTCTGACTTTCAAATTGCAAAATAATCTATCTGAGAAGAGGGGGCCATTATGAACTGCAATATTCACAGTATGGTCAGCAGGATAATAAGCTTCTTTGATTGATTTTCTATTTCTTTTTCAGTAATTAATAGTATTTGGTATGCTTTTTGACTACAATTGAGCATAGAGCTTATATTGTCATGAGACAATCTAGTATTGCCATGAGATCTCAATCTTGAGTGATAATAGTCACCTCAGAGTTCATTATTTTGTATGTGAAATTAAGATGTTTTTTCCCGTGTGCATCACTTGATATTTACCTGCAATAAATTTTATATGCCATTTTGTTAGCCAGTCACTCAGCTTCATAATGCTCTTCTGTAATTACTCAGCGTCACCATCACTGCTGTGAATAACTTTGTATCATCAGCAGATATTCCTGTCTCACTACTCATCTTCCTTTCCTAGGTCATTATGACTGTTTTGAACAGCACAGGTTCCAGTATAGACCCCTTGCAAAACTGCACTGTGATCTCCCTTCTTGCAGGAAAGGTGTATTCCTGTCATTTAGTCAATTTTTTCAAAAATTTGACTAGTCAATTTAAATAATGATTAACTTATGGGGGAAATCTTCTGAAACCACTGCCTAGGTTCCTTAAAAGTCTTTGGTGAGGGATGTTTCTAGAAGCATAGAAGAAATTCACTATGCTTTATCAATAAGACCACTTTTACACACATTTGTTGACACCTTCAAAATCTGCAAGAAGCAAATTTTCCCTTTACAGAAGTCTTGTTGACTCCCTTCAAGTAGATTATATTTATTTATACATTTGTTATATATACATGTCCACTAAATTTGTTCTTTTTTTATTGATTCTACTAATTTTTTTGGAGTTATTCAGGGACCTTTCAGTGTTGAGTATAATGTGTGCATGTCAACTTAATCTTACTTTAGACATCAAAGACATTTTGTTCACCTATATCTCTGACTGCAGTTGATTGAACCTAAAATTTGTGGATCAGTCTAATTTGATGTGTCAGATTTCTTTCATTTTATATACTTAAAATCCTCTTTTGAAAACTACTGACTAAGGTAGCATTAAGTAATTCACATTGTATTTTTTTAACCATAATTATCAGTCATATAACCATAAACTGTAATAGCGCCAATTTTGCAAAATTCACTGATAAAAATATGCAGTTGTTACTGAGCAGTTTTGGTCCATAAGATAGAAGTGCTTTGAAACACAAGCACAGAAAGGTTATCAGCATGCTCAATTAAAAAAAACCCACCTCCGAAATCAAAGAATAGCAGTATTTTGTACTTACTCATTGCTCATCTCTAATCCACATCTAGCTCATACATATTCTGGCCAGCAACAACATATGCAGTCTATCCCTTTATCCTAGCAGACACCAAACACAGCATTTAAAGTAAGCATTTAGACTACAAGCAATTATTTTTAGTCAGGTCCTTAAAAGCTCCTAAATTTCACAGAACACCATTGATAAGCTTCCCATATGTTTAGAAATGTTGTTGCCATGGCTTCTGACATGATTGCGTAGGGATATTTCTGGGTGTCTTAATAATGGTTTGGGGAGTGATATTCTGATAGAATATCTAATTAATTAATATTCCTGTTCATGAGAGGAACTACTTGTACTGCAGACACATGCTGAGTGGGATTCCACACAGGCTTGCCAATTCACCTGACTCATGACCCATGTCTGTTCTGGTCTTGGGGTCAAAGACTGACATTTGTCACAAACTGTGCACTGACCTGTGCTACAAATATCTCTGATAGCTGAAATTAAGCTACAGCTACAATGCTCATTTTACATCATTGTGACCAAAAATAGACTAAGGATAAGAGCAGAGTGCACTCACTGACTGCACTGTTTATAACAAGGATGAGCAATCATCTCAGACACGTCTGACCTTATACCTCTGTGGTAATGTTAATAACAGACAACATGTATGATTGAAGCAAATCGTGTACATATAAAAAATAATAACTGCTCAAGCTCTGGTTATTAAAGCTAGGATAAAAGAAAATACTAAAAAAAAAGATTCCAGCTTTGATATTTTATACAGGTAGTGTGCCAGTCAAGGGTGTGCAAAGTCATAAAATATCCTCATAGTAGAGGGTACATTGCAAACCTAAGTAAGCCTAAGTCTTGTGAGAATTCTAATCATGATTTATAGATTAAATCAGCCTGGATGCATTAGGATGAATGTACAGTTTTTCATGCTTTATCCTATGAAGCTCAACTTCAAAATATTTTTAAGTTAACCCATCTCTAACTGGGAAACAAAAAAGTGATTTCCTTTCTTGAGACAAATGGGAGGCACTCCCAAACAAGACAGAAGAACTTTGAATCCATCTTCCAAAATTGTCTATATTGCATGTTCCATTAAAATAAACACTCATGTTATAAAGGTTTGTACCTTACATAGGTTGTTTTTACTGTATTTCAAAATATTGTCAGGATGACAGAATGTCTATCTTTCACCTTCGCTTTACTTTTGATAAAAATTCCATGATGAAGCTTTGCAAAAAACATGCAGAATTTGGCATCAGGGATCTGTCTGTAATGGCGAGATATCCTTGTAACCACATAGACAAGCTCTGCAAGTCCTATATCATTCACTTAGCATGAAAAAAATGTCTTCCTTGACTACTGGATAATTGCATAGCTGATGACTTCCACTTAGAAAAGGCACTTAAATGCATCAGCAATGCTGGTGTTGACATCTGCCAAGGTCATTTTGATGCAGTCTTTTGTAATTACTCATTTTCATGAAACACACATAGACTCAAAGTGTGCCTTACTTTCCTTAGAGATAGCAATAATGGAAATCTAACAACATTTTGAAATGGTTACATTGTCATGATGGAAGTTATTCTGGAATTAATATGGGCATCAAGGGAAAGGGACAGGATGTTACACCTGAATTTCAACCATGCTAGGACTCCCTGGACTTTTGTCCACATAGGCTGAACTATGCATGCTATTTAACCGTCTCCTAAATGCACAAATGATGCATATCCCAGATAACCACATCCATCTTGAAAATGGAGACTCAGAATGGATGTCTAGATATCTTACGAAGATGAAATGATTGAAGAGGTGAATAAAGATACTAAGAAAAAGACAATTAATCTTAAAGTTCAGTATGCACTACTTGAGCAGCGAGCTCCAAAATGTTTCTGAGACAAATGAGCAAGGATACAACTGACTTCTTCTGAATTTACTGAAACAGATCTGGAACTTGACCAAACAGATGCTGAAGCCTTGCGTAAAATATTTAAGAACCACTGACTACCAATCAAATCGATCTTTTCCACCTGTTAGTTAGTCATCTACTTCTATTAGACCTTGACGATTTACTTAAGGATACGTGAAAAAAAAAAAAGGCAAAAATATGACTATTTCTAAAGGAACCATCCTGAGAGTCAGACTACCTTTCAAAAATTCTATGACCATTTATCCTATCAGAAACTTAAATTGTTTTTAGATATCAACTCAAAGAAGATGGAAAGAGGGGGAAGGAGAGGGAGGGAGGCAGGGAGGGAGGGCAGGCAAATCTCTCAGGAAAAGAAGTCATATTCTGCCAAATAGAATTTGGATGATGTAGAGAATTGTGTCCGACCATTTCAATGAAGATTAACAGCTGAAGAATTAAACGTTGTTAGAAAACTGTGCATTATTTTTCTATGAGTCATACAAACCAGCTCAGCTTTACAGTTTCTTACCTGTATTCAATATAATTTTGAGCAATGCTGAAGTGCTAGAATGGAAAAATATAGTTAGCAGACCATGGAGGCTGTAGTCACCAGGAACACAGCTATTGTTACGAAGCTACTGGTCAGCAGCAGTTATCCTATCTAATCAAAGGATACAGTTAGATATACTCATTAAAAAAAGTATCATTATAATCTGCTACTTTGAGTGGTACAAACAGCTGAAATTTCAGAGATTAATATTCATCGTACATTTTCATCTGTTTTGTGTTGTAAAAGGTGAACACACGATGGGGATAAAAGTCTAAGAAAGTAAAAGAATAGCACCATTCTCCTTTTGGTTTGTGCTGTATCTGTCTGTTATACAGACTGCTAAACACTCCCTGTACTACAGGACAAAACAATGGCTAGAAGATGCCAGCTTTGGTCCCTTCAGTCCACAACTGAGCCCAAGGGCAACGCTCTACTAATGGCAGCATCCACAGCACTGAATTTGAAGCCAAGGACCTGTTAACGTATGCCAGTTCTTTTGCTTACCTATAGCTTAAGAACATATCTTTCTTCATATACTGAAAAAAGTATAAAACAGACCGTAAACTAAATTACATTCCATTGCTCTGCACAGAGGCATGTTTTATAAGAGTAACGGTGGATGACACTATAGGTTGTGATAGTGAATCTGAAGTATTTTTCTTGTGTCAGTAGAACCATGAAAGAAAAATATTGTTATGCTTTTATAACTTGTGCAGGTTTTGTGTGTATAAATTGTAATGGTTTACAATATGTGGGCACCCACAAACACATACAACCTGAATGTCAACTTCACAATATTATCCAACAATTTAAAATACTTATTGCCTCTGAATCCCTCTTTATTTGATTTAGCTCCTGCACATTTCTTTTTATGATTAGCTGTAACAAAAATAAATCTGGAGTACTTAAGAAAACACTTTGCTGCAGCATAGTAATTGTTTCTGACATCTTCTGCCTGAAGCAGATGGCTGATCTCAAAGAAAGCAACTGAAGAAAGAGCTTATAGGATAGACCTTCCTCTAGTGTAAAATGAAGACACTCCACTGACTTCAGAAAATATAGATACAGTGATTCATTAACAGTATAGTGAAAAGAATGGTTATGTCACTTTATTTCTGGTATCAAACTCTTTTCCATGTTTACTGAAAATAAATTCTAGTCAAAATATTACCAAATATAATCAAAGTGTGTACTATCATTACATGCTCATACCAACGATTATCCCATTGTTTTGAAAATATTAGAATGCAAATCAACAGCATTGGCTTAGTTAATTGATTACACACTGTACCAAAAAGGGGAGCAATGTGTTGTCTGCAGAGCCACAGGCTGAAATGTATTTACACAAATCATCTGGTTAATGCTTAACTAATAATTATTTACACTCAGAGATACTGCAATTGTTTCCTCAGTTTGTGGAAAGAAGAAGTAGAGAATTACTTGGGTAATGCGTTTGCAATTACTACATTGACCCATTCTATATAGCAGTGTTGTCAGCTGCCCTCCAACTCCAGAAATTTAGTAATGGTGATTGTGTAAAAGCAAAGAAAAAAATGTTTGTTTGAACAACTATGGTTGAATCTGCATGACTGACAGAAGGAAATTCTCAACCTTGGCTGGTGAGCCAAGTCCCACCGACTCAAAGAAGGCCTCCTGCAGGCGAAGGTCTGGCTTTTGGCTTGTCCAGTAGCTGCAAGGGGCTGCAGTCATGCAGGGACAGGGGCATGTCAGCTATAGTTGGCAGTTTTTCATAGAGGAAAATGTGTTTCCCATACCTGTCATTTAAACTCTTTTAAAACACACACCCACTTGCACAAACCCAGATTACCCTCCCACTTATATGGAACACAGCCTGCACAGTAGTTCTTCAAGCGTGCAGCATTAATCCCACAGATTAGAAATGGATAGGAAATTAAGAACAGATGTTTCATAGCAGTGCTGTGTTAGAGATGACTGAATTAGTGCCAAGAGTACTAATATATCCACATGATATCCAATAGTGCCAAGCCTGGGTGCTCAATTACCTTACACATGACATAATGTTCATAATGTTTCCAGCTCCAAAACCATCTCATTCAGAGCTCCGGGATTTCTTCGCAGCAGTATATTGCACTTTATGGACATACTCTAGTGTCTCTTGAGATTACTATCTGTTTCTCTCATTCCACCATCTGCACAATGCATGGTCTGCTACATCAGGAAACATTTCAGCAAGCAAGGTTAGTTCTACCATTACGAACTCAACACCAAAAAGCACACCTTGCAAATAGCAGTTAACATCTTAAAAGGTGGTTTTAGTTCACTGCAACTAAGGACACATAAAATTTACAAAGTAATAGAACCAAGGACCCTAATGTTTAAAGACTAGCAAATATGCCCAAAAGAAAATAAGAATAAAAAATACATTAAACAACCTTTCTTTTTATTAAAAGTAAAATAGGATACACTGGGCAGTCAGAGACTGCATAGAAAAGGAATGTAAATCTTCAACTAGCTTTAAATAAGACAGTGAGATGTCAAACCATGGCACAACATTGATACACTTAAGAGAAATATTATTTTTCACAGGGTGTTAAAAACAGGATTGTCAGCATAGTAAGATTATCCTTTTTTAAAAAAAGGGAGAGAAACAGAGAGAGGGAGGGAGGGAAATACTGCTGCTAGGAATATATTAGAGACATAAATAAATAATGTGTGAACAGTGATCCATACCAAAGAAAGCATCAAATAACTTTAAGGACAGCAATGAATGTACGTATACTTTGAAAGCAGTGAAATGGAAACAGGACAGTTTCAGAGACAAAATACTGAATGTTTGTCTCTAAAGTGACAGAGCTTTATGCTCCATTTGGAAAACAGCACGTGATGATTGCCATAACTGGTTAGTCTAAGAAGTAATGCTGGAGAGAGAAAATATACAACTAACCATTTTCTAAGGTACATTCCTACACAGAGTAGGAAAAAGTCTCTGCATCTCCTGCATTTTGAGAAAAATTGGCTGGGTGAAAATATTTCTAACATCACCATTTTTCCTAATTTGTTTTTCAGAAAACAGAATGTTACATGTGCTCCTATTAAATATTGTTTATTATTGTACTTGTTTCACATTTGGTGACAACTTCACTTGCAAAAAAGAAAATGCTGCTGAAATTCAATTTTTTGAATTTTCAGCAGAAAGGGTTTTGAAATAATACCGCAGAAAGCCTTACAATCTAGAAATCAGTAAATCTTATAGCAGAACATTTTTTGCAGCAAAGTTAAGACAAAAACTCAATGGAATACATCTCCCAGAGATAGTACAAAATAAATTCAGCAGAAATATGAAACAAAGTAGTTTTTCAGCAGCATTACTGAACATGTATTGGAATTAATAACAGTGCTCACATGAGAGACTCATATAGTGATGTCAAACTTCAGCTGTGTAATACCAGCGAATGATACTGAATGTCTACATATATCTTTAATGCTTTTTGAAATATCACAGTCTTCCTGACACAAGACTGCTTCTTCTTTAGTTTTTCTTTTTCTCATTAGATGGGTCTCTGTACTAAACTGAATATGAATTCTCTTTTACCCCTTTTAAAGTGATTAGAATAGCATTTTCTAAAGAATAATGGGGACTAGGTCAGTACCTATCTACTTGGCATGGGGATGCATTGCAATATGGGAATTGTCAGGTTTCAGTGAATTGTGAAGCAAGTTTATCTAAGGTTACCATAGCATTTATATCGCTAAGTATCATCTGGCATAAATGTGTAATGCAAACACTAGAAGACATCTATTTTGCTAACTGTATGTGTCTTTATTAGATCTACTTACCACTCTTGGTTATTAGGATCAGGTGAAACCTACCTCAGCGTAAGTCTTCACGGACTGAGATTGTAGATGTTTCAAAATGCAAAGTACTGTAGTTACGGAAACCTATTATAATTCCTCAACAAAGAAAGGGCAAGTAGACTATAAAATGACTGAGCAAATAAAAGAAAAGTATAAAAAGGCCAAAGTACTAATAAGAAAAGGGAGATTTTTATTACCTTGGTAAAGCCTGGAGTACATTAAATGTGGTAATGAGATTGGAAGAACGGGTAGATACACACTTATAATACCAAATAGCATTCACATTCAACTCTGCAAATAAATAACACCACGGTGGTTTTCTTGGTGTGAAGTAACACAGAGGATATGTTTGAAG
Organism: Ciconia boyciana; assembly: GCF_034638445.1. Classification (NCBI taxonomy): domain Eukaryota; kingdom Metazoa; phylum Chordata; class Aves; order Ciconiiformes; family Ciconiidae; genus Ciconia; species Ciconia boyciana. The sequence continues at coordinate 39,996,093 of NC_132938.1, forward strand.
ACATAAAGGTAAAAGAGAATCTGTGAAAAGAGGTAATATTGCTCTGCTTGCAATCAAAGTAAAAATACAATAAAAATAAAACTTCCTTAAGCCAACCTGATAGGTACAATATACACTTAGTAAAGACAAATGATGCATGCATAATAATGTTACTTAGTAAAAATACATCAAGTATAAAGCAGAGTGTGGGCATAAATAACACAAAGCAAAGAGTGTTTAGAGAAAAGATATGCTTTATCAAACACCTAAAGGCCCAGGGAAAGAAAATAATGATTAGTGTATAGAAAAACATTAAAAACTGTAGAAAATTAATAAGGACGGTTGCAGCAAAGCAGCTAATAAAATAAAGATAACAGCATAAATCAAGATATACACTAAAAAGTTCTACTTACACAGTTACGGAAAGCAAACAGAGAAAGGGAGGGGATGGGATATTCTGGTGTTGGAGACTGAGAAAGTTAATGTGACGGAAAAAAAAGGAAAAAAAAAAAAGAAAAAAAGGGACAGAAACCAACATCCAAACGGAGGAAGGAAAATGTTAAAATTCTTCCCCATTGTGCACTGAACAGGTAATTAGGCAATTAGAGCTATACATAGCAGTGAGAGCTCCAGGCTCAGAGGAAATATGTTTTAGAGTTCTGCAGAAGGCAGGCAGAGAAATGGGAAAACTATTGGCCAAATTTAATAGCACACTAAGGGCAAGGAGTACCCAAGGGCTGGAGGGCATATAATGCCATGCCAGTGTTCAGGAATGGAATGAAGAGGACATGTAAAAATCTTAATACCCACAGGAGAGATACCAGAGACATGAAGACACCTGAAAGAGCTAGGCTTATAAAACCACTAATGTGTAAGCTAGTCAGTGGCAGCCAAAAAGGTTTCATATACCAAAGTTCATAGCTGGATTCATAAACAAAGGTAAAATAGTAAATACGAAGCCTCCATATTAAATAAAAAACATTTCTGTGTCTCAGAATAACTTGAATTACAGACATACTTTAGACTGTGATTTCAGTCTCTCTAGGATCCTTTTGTGTGATTGATTTTCTTGCAATATTACTTTTCAATAAAAAAAAAATAATTTTCACACATGAATTTCACTTACGTTTATGTAGTTTTCACATATGTAAATTCATCGTTAGAGAGGTTTTTATGGTAAAGGCTAGATTAGCAATCATAGAAATTAAATTCAGCTCATGGCTCAAGCATGGATCATAAACAAACTATTTGGGCCCAAGCACAGCAGTGAAGTTGTAAGTATATGTTAAGCTCATGAATATTTCTTTTTGTATATAGAAGGGTTTACTAACAGAAAGAACAGAATTCTGAAAAGCATTAAAGCTTGTGAATTACTTCATTTATTTAGATGTCAAGAACATACTTGTATAAGCTTACTGAATAGGAATTAGATCAAGTGTTTACTTAAAAGTAAATGTGTGCCTAACAGCACTTTATTGAAATAGAGTGAAATTTTCTGTGCTTAAGTTCTGTCACTATAAACAGAAATAATTCCATTTTTTTCCCTACTGTTTTTGTATGCAGCATAAGTGCAATGGGTAAGCCCATGGGCCACGCAATTGGTTTTGGATTGCAGATTTCTAGAAACAGTAGTTGTGTATATAAAGCACCTGCATCATGGGCCCCTCATCTAATTCAGGGCCTGTAAATTCTACTACAATGTAGGCAGGAGTTTCTAAACATTACAGATTGTGCATATAACTTCGCACAGAATGACTTCGCAACAGAGACTGAATGGAGGACACCAGCTTGAACACCAGGGGAAACTGGATTCAGGGCACTTAAACCAAATGACGTCTCCAGAAAATACAATTTGTTTGGAAGAGAAAGTCCAGGACCCTGATTCAAAACTGCTTCCTAGTTTGATTAAATCGTGTAACAGAGATTGAAGAAATGTGACAATCACTCATTGCTTTTGTATACATTGTAAATTTAAACATGGGCTCTTGTGGGATTTAAAAGCTGTGTAAAATTAATGCCAATACTGTTGAGAAAATACTGAGAAGCAGAACAAATTAATTAATTTTTAATAGTTTTAGTTTATGGACTGATAAATTGTTCTTGCAGTTTATTGCACAGAGTACATGGTAATGATGAGACTGGAGACAGAATATTATCACAAAGACTCAGCTAAAAGCAGTCACGAAGTAGAACACAGACCAACAAAAAGATTTCAGGTCATTATGGGCAGTACTTTAAAAGATTGAAGGTGCCTATGTAATATTACACACCACTCTTGCTTGGTTTATATAGATATATACTACAGGATACTGCTAGGCATAAACTACTAGTCACTGGCAGACAGACGAATTTATGCAGTAAAGATACTTTTACATATATGCAGCTTTTAAAAATTAACCACAGCTGATAGCATTTCTTCAAGAGTTAACTGCTTATAGTCCAGTTCAAAAGAACTTGTAGCAGAACTGTCAGTGATAAAGCCATCTGGCTTATCTTAGGAGTTTTTATAAGCCTGTGCAATAATCAGGAATTAAAAAAAATCACACTTTCTGTCCACAGCTTCAACAGTGAAAAGATAGCTCTTGAGTCGTAGGAGAAGGAAAATGATGAAGGCTCTTTAAGAATTTCCTTCCTCTTCTTACTAAATCTTCAGAAGAGCTTAGGCTTTACATTGCCTTGGGAGGAAGGTGAAAGAGAGGTCTTTATCTGATTGAGTGAACAGAAGGCTTCATTGAGAGTTTCTCATTTTTAACAAACCCAGGAGTGGCACATCACCCTTTTCCCCGATGTGGCATGTTTTGTGCAAGCAGCTGTGGCTGTCTGTTTGTTTGCATACCTTGTTACGCACAGGGTTCAACTCACGTTTTAGGATAAGGAGAGTTTTTTTCACCGCCCACTTAGAACAGCATGAATAGATGTCGTGGTTTAGCCCCAGCCGGCAACTAAGCACCACGCAGCCGCTCGCTCACTCCCCCCCCGGTGGGATGGGGGAGAGAATCGGAAGAGCAAAAGTAAGAAAACTCGAGGGTTGAGATAAAGACAGTTTAATAGGTAAAGCAAAAGCCATGCACGCAAGCAAAGCAAAGCAAGGAATTCATTCACTACTTCCCATGGGCAGGCAGGTGTTCAGCCATCTCCAGGAAAGCAGGGCTCCATCACGCGTAGTGGTTACTTGGGAAGACAAACGCCATCACTCCAAATGTCCCCCCCTTCCTTCTTCTTCCCCAGCTTTATATACTGAGCATGACGGCATATGGGATGGAATAGCCCTTTGCCCAGTTGGGGTCAGCTGTCCTGGCTGTGCCCCCTCCCAGCTTCTTCTGCACCTGGCAGAGCATTGGAAGCTGAAAAATCCTTGACTAGTGCAGCAACAACTAAAACATCTCTGTATTATCAACACTGTTTTCAGCACAAATCCAAAACATAGCCCCATACCAGTCACTATAAAGAAAATTAACTCTATCTCAGCTGAAACCAGGACAATAGAGCAGGTAGATTTCAGCCTCCTTTTAGAAACTTATAAATCTATGGAAGAGATTCAGGTCACCAGCATTTATGAGATCCCTCGTGCTCACATTTTTGCCTTTTCGTCAACCCTCATAAAGTAAGGGCATTGGAGATACACCTACACATACGTATATGTGTCTTTTGCAGTCTCTTTTCAGGTTTAGGCACAGCCACTGCTCAGTTCAGCCCATACATGAAGGTCATCCCCACAACCATGAGAGCTAAAGGCTTTTCTTATGAATGAAAATGTTAATTTTGAAACAGAAATTACTTCTGAAAATTGCATATTGCTCTGATATGCACAGGAATGTTTAAGCTCTGGGCATGTATCAGGGTATACTTGAACTGTAGGACGTTTCTGGCTTTGAGCAAATTTGTGGAAAAAGGATAATATTATGGTTATAGAGACAGCAATAAAAGAGTCAAGTTCTTCCTCCCCTGAGGGAAGCAATACAAATAAAAGACTTGTCACCTGCAACTAAAGTATCTGTGCACAGATACTAGACAGAATGATATATACCAATAAAAATACAATAAGAAAGGTATGGCCAAGATGTGAAACCTTGAGAGAAAATCTTAGTAAAGATACAGAAGGTTTAAATCAGGCATCAATAAAAGGAGAAGTTTAGAAACGAGTGGCCAAACTACAGTTCACCACAGCAAATCACACAGCTTTCTCTATGCTACCTTTTTGATGTGGATATGTGCATGCACTTATACACTGTTAGTACCTGCGCGACTAGTCACATGAGAGTCCTACATCAACTTACTGACTTACATGCCCTACTGCAAATGAGACACTGGATATCACTGCTTGAAAATATAAATTGTTCTTAATAACACTTGATGTGTTTGGAATGTGACTGATCTTTGAGCTGCTTTCTTCCCTAAATGCATGCCATATTTGATTGCACAAAAAAACTTTTCACTGATAAACCAAGTAGCAGAGACTTATTAAAACTTTTATACTAATGTCTCTCATGGCAAGTTCAAACTAATTCTACCCCTTAGGAAGAATGAGTTTCTTAGGGAAACAAGGCTAGTGTGAAGGTATTACCTGCACATATATGTGTGTATGTCTGTCTTTCTGTTACACTGCAGTTAACTTTTTAGTCCACTGGCTGATTTCAGGCAAGCACGAGAAGGGGGAGGGCTATATGATCACTAAGTTACATATAACAAAGTATATACAAATTTGTTAAGAATAAGTGGCTTGTGTGGTAAAAGTCTGTAGTATCCCTTACCGAGGATCTTGTTCATCACTAGGTTCTTTTCACAAGAAAACCTCCAGACAGGAGGAGGACTAAGCTACAAGACAAAACCACAAACCCACATGAAACCATGGTCCCTTCGTTTCAGCCCTCATAACACTGCCACTTGTCACTCGTTTAAACTCCTGTGTTTCTTGACACTGGATGTTAGAAACAGTGTATGAGTGAAAGGAGATTTTAAAAAAATAAATAAATCTAATTTGAAAAGTACTTTTATGCTTTCATTCAGAGTTCAATGCCCTACCACACTGGACCAGAGACTTAAAACTTTTCTTCTGAACTGTTTCATAAGATGCCATGTTAATTTAGAGCACTACATTTTTATATCTGTCTTTCTGTTGGTTTATCTACCTGTCATTGAGATCTGTATGTCTACATGAAACGCTGTGGTACTTGGCTTTCTATTACCAAGCCAACAACCATAATAGCCAGCCATTGCTGGCAATCTCAATGAAGAGTCCAAAAAGTCAGAACTATGTCAAAAAGTGAGAACTACCCCCACAATGGGCTCTCACAGAGTGTTACATTTTAAGTTGAGATATCAGATAAAAGTACAGCAGTCTGTTCTGTAGAGAAAGCTTCCACCAATTCCGCTGTTTTCATGGACGCAATACAATGTGTATATAGCTTTTTGTTGTCATAATCCCAGGAGTGGGTATTTTCAGCTTGTTTCCTGCAATTCTTTGCTTTTCTCCAAGCATGCTAGATTTGGGCTGAAATTCTAATACTGGAGATAATAAATTTAGGTATCCCACTCACTAGAGTACAGTGTAGATATGTCCATGCTAGAGCTTAATGCTAGCACCAGTGTTGTACCTAAACATATTAGACTTTAATGGCATTACACTTTAAAATTTTTATATGGATATATCAAATTTGATCTGCTACTCAAAGTTCTCTACATTGTGCCATGCACACATACTGTTACTCTCAAAATCTTGTAATGAGCAAAAAGGAAACACCTTAAATGTAATGCCAAGAATTGATTGTTAAAATTATAGAAATCTCATAAAAGAATAATTTGTTCAGATCAAATTAAAGAAAAACAAAGTCACTGTTACAGAAAAAGTCTTAATAATCAATCATACAACTAAAATTGTTACACGCTGACTCTCTGATGATACGCTCACCCTCCTGGGAGGAGTATGATGTTTATGGTTTCCTCCTCCTCACTCTAGAATCTACCTGGGTTTTTTCCACATCTGCTAACATAATCTACATCTGTTCTTTCTTCTCTGACCCTACATCCAGAGTTACTGTATATCATGCATTTTATATTTGTTGGATACTTGGGGGTTTTTATCTTTGCTACTCTAAAACCAGTTCTCCTCAGCTCCCAGATCCACATTTCTTTAACTATCTCCTGGTGAATTGTTTATAGATCACCAGCATTAGCCACTGCCCATCTTACTCTCTTACCATCTCATTCCTGTACACTGCACCCTACAGTGCACCCCATGTACGTCCCCACTTTTGGGGCCTCGCTGCTATCCCATTCCCCTGTTCCTCTACACTCTATCATTAGGTTGGAGCCATAAATAATTCATTCTCCACAACATAAGTAGCCATGACTGCTACCAATATAAAATTATAATTATACCAAAAAATAACCAGAAGTAAAACAAACCAGGCATAGCCACCAGGATATTAGAAAAATTGCTGTTCCAGTTAAACAAAAAAAACCCCCCAAATTCCAAGCAGGGCAAGGAAAGTTTAGACAAAGTAAGTCTGACAAACCTCATCTGTGAGGCCTTGCAAAGTCAGTACAAAGACTGAGACCTATTACTAGCAATAACAAAATTGTACTTACATGGTACAGTACCCTGTGCAGTAAAATCCTAATCCCAAGAGAAAGCACAAACTTCTTGAGAACTTGACAGGACATTTCAAAATGTGTTGAGTATGATCCACAGTGATGGACAGAGCTAAAACATTTTATCTTGTTATCCACTGTCGCTTGATGGAGATTGATCAGAGAAGGCTGCCCAGTTTCTCGGGTTCGGTACCCTCCACTTACGTAATTCCCTCTCTTTGTTCCGTATACCCTCTCACCAGCTGTTTGCATAGCACATGCTAATTTAAAATCATACAGCTGAATGGAACACACTTCAAAGCCTTTTTATCCGGTATTTTTAATATGCCCTACTTGGAAGCCTATTAATAATATTTTTTTTAGAAACACGTTTTAGTACAAAAAATAGGATCTTAAAAAGTCAAGTTAACTGAAAGGAGCAGATGTTTACTTTGGTGCCCAAGGGTGCCATACCAGTTCAGTATTATATTATTATTGCCTGCAATCTACTTCAGACACTTATATACTGCTGAAGAATTCCCTGATGGTTATAACAGTCAACACCATGGTTTGATAACATAACCAAGTGCAGTTACATCTCTGATCTACCACTCTGAAACATGTAGCACTGTTATTTCATTTTGTTACGATAGTCCTGAATCATCAAGCCTAATATAAAAGGAGATCAAATTAACAGAGATTATAGTTGACATCATCATTACACATGGGTTCTGATTGTCGGTAAAGATGATAAAATCTATGATATGTTTCTTTGAATTATAATCAGTTCTTTTTTGAGTTTTCCCTCATTACATGTTTTATTTAACCATACAAATATAAATTACAGTTTTCAGTGAGGAAGCTTATGGCAAGGTCATTAACTTATTAGACTATTGCAGTAAGTAAGTAATGTAAGCCTTCAGGAAATTAGTAAACCTCCTATGTGTCTGAGCAAGAAAATTTCACCTTGAGCAAATCGCTTCTTGCATAAAGATTTCTCTAAGTAAAACCTCAGGTTGCCAAAGTGGATAGAACCACGGGAGAAATACGCTTTCTTAAGTTCAAGTTCAAGTTCTTCAGATATATTTCTTTGCTATTAGTTTAAATGTGACTTGAAATATTTTATTTAAAATGCTATCTAGAAATAAATCCATTTTTAGATGCTGTAATAATTGCTTTGTTATAAAGTAAAGTCACGGTATCTAAGAGACTGATTGAAAGGAAACTTCAGCTTCCTTAAGGGAGTACATGGTCATTTAATTTAATTATCTTATTCCAACTGGTGATAATATCCAAAGGGAAACTATTTCTAAATTTATTTTTTATTAAAACTTAATTCAAGCACAGCTAGCCAAATGTATATATACTGCAAATGTATTTTAGCTTCAGTGCCACTATCAGACTCATTACCCGTCACTTCAGAAATGGAATGAGGAGAAAGTCCTGTTATCCTACAATAACAGAAAACAGACAAATACAAAATACGGAGACTGTAAAAAAGGAAATCATTTAACACAGATCAAAGCGAATTGGCAATTATATGAGTGATAGTTTTTTCTGCTTTCCTTAATACTTAGACATTTCTGTGAACTCTCAGAAGAGGAAGAAACTCCCAGGGAGAGTCTTTCGATGAGTCTTTTCCTTTCTAACTATTTCCAGTGCCATGTTCAGTTAGCAACGGCAATTCCCTATAATTTATCCCCGTTTGAGTCCTAGTTGTGCACAACTGGTACCCAGCAGTGATTTTCTAAGAGACATGAATGCATACATCTGAAGGGAGAAAAACCCTTCGGAGGGCTGTTGGTACATATTGTAGGGCAAGAAGAGGTTGTTATACATAGTATTGTATTGCTTTTCCACTGCCGCTCTTGAGCTTGACCCTGCACTATAATCATCGTTAGTTACAAATACTAACCACTTGAGAATAGATACTCAGTTTGGCAAACCATTAAAAATAAAAGTGAACAAGGCCGTTAGGAATTGTTGGCAGCAAAACTATTCAAAGCCCTTATACCTTAACTACACCAGGCTTAATTGGGAAATGCCCACTTTGCACAGCTGCAGCAAAGACTTATTTCCTGCTCTTCTATAAAGTAAATAGCTGTTTTCTTCCTACCTTCAAGGTGACATCTCCCATGCTACAGAGCAATTCAAAGATAAGAGGTATTTTTAGCTCTCCTTGTAGCTCTTAATACAGTTATGGCCATTACACAGCACATTAGGTTTTTGCAGGGATGTTCTTAGTGATAGTCCAGGCTGGGGGCCTATCACACTCTATGATTTTATTCTTCCAGCACATCCCTTTTTTTTTTTTTTATTTCAGATAACTGTGATCTTGTACTGACTCTTTTTAGTGCATTTTCTCTGATTTTTATTCCATTACTTTTTTGAATCCTCTTTCAAATATTTTTTCCAATACTTTTTCTGTTGCTTAATTATTACACAAATGTTTTGAAGTTAAGGATCAATATTTTGAAGTTAAGGGTAATTTTTGCCACAAGAGTAGTGTTGGAAAACTGATGCCTATGACATTCAAAAATCCTTATAAAAACAAGTAACCTACTGTCACATTCAACAGTTGGAAACTGGAATAAACCTGTGCTCTGACTTCTTAGAGTTGGACACCATTTAATCCATCTAGTTAAATCAGCATTCAGTCTGAGTCTTGTTTGGGTGAGATATCTTCACAGGGAAGACATACCATCTTGTTCTGCTGGCACACCAAAATATATAATCCATCAATCTTGTTCCAGGAGTGAACTGTCATCACTACAAAAAATATTTTTCTAATTTTTATTTGTATTATTGTTCAACTTTCAGCCTTGTTTTTCCTATGTGTTTATTTGCAATACTCTTGCAGCTTTCAATATGCCTTTTTTCCCCTATAAACAAGTTCTTGCAGCTTCTCTTTTCATCTTCATTATGCTCTTTAAGGCATGTTTTGTAGCTCTTGAGTTATTATTTAGCTTTTTTGGTATCTTTTCCAATTTTTCATCATTCTTTTAAAAGTGACAACATAACAGGATAGGGTATTCTTCAATCCCATATATAATCATAACTTTTTCCCTGGTTTCTACTCCTTTCTATGCTGTCATGTCATGACACCACACCGGGAGCTCGTATTAAAATGCTTGTATATTACCCTGCCAAAATCCTTTTCAGAGTTGCTATTTAGTAATCCATCATTCTACAGATAGGGGATTCCTTCCCTTTTTTTCCTGGATACAGTTTTGTATTTGGATGGAACCAGCTCAATACTGATCCTGCTCTTGGCAATACTGCCAAGCATCTTTTTGTCTTCAAATTTTAACAAAATGACTTAATATTTTCCTCCAGATTATCCCTGAAGCTATTTTGTATCATTAAGCACCACTACAAACTCATCAATGCAATGCTGAGTCTTCACTGACATCACTGTGTAAGGTTATGTCAGCACTGTCTCAATCTCTTTCAAGTTTTTCATTTAATTTATATCACCTAATTCTTAAACAGTTATTCAGCAGTGTCAAATGTGCAACAGAAATCTCAGAGTATCTACAGCTAATTTTATCAATGAAACACACAAACCTGTAAAATATAGAATCAGATCTGTTTGATAGGTTCTGATTTCCATAAAATCATATCCCTTCTTACAGACTATACAAGCATTCTTCCATTTAAAAATAAAATCCTGTATTACTTTTGCCTGTTAGTACTATCAGACTAGGCAGCCCAGTTTTCCACTTGCCTTCTTTGAACACTAACACAGCATTTTCTCATTCGTTTGGCATCCTACACTATAGCCAGTATTCAATTTATATTATTAATTATCACCAGTAGACCACAGATGTACCTGCCACACTATTTTAGGGCTCTTGACTGGGAGTTATTGGGACCTGTAGATTTTAAAAGGTTGGCCTGTAGTTCATTTTATTCTTTCCAGTTACTAATGGAGCAGAAAGTACTTTATATGAGTGTATTATCCCTATTCTTCCAGGTAAAGAAAAGAATATTTATTCAGCACTTCTGCATTTTCTACATCACTGCTAACAATTTTACCATCTCCACCTATTATATTGCTCATATCAAGCCTAAGATTCATTTTGTATCTAGTATACTATAAAAACTGATCCATATTATCCTTAGAAATACCAGCTATGGATTTTTACCTGATATCTTTAGGTTTTTTTCCTTATGAAACTTCCCATTTATAGTGGTAGTTACCTTATTTCATCTTACCTTAAAACCCTCTAGGGTTTTTCTTATTTCTAATTGCTGTCATTATTGGTCCCTGAAACAAGCACAGGCGTTTAACAAAAGCTGTCCTCCTTTTCACTATGGTTGTGTAGATGTCAGATATATACACTTTTCTTAAACAATTTCCCCTTTTTATTCCCATTCCCTCTGTCTCCTTTTTGCCAGTCATAGTCATTCACATCCTTCTGATTTTTGATCAATTTATTACTTAGACATATATATATTGTACATATATGTATACACATATGTACACTGATTGGCACTTTCCCTTGCTTGTTTGCACTGTAAGTAATCAGGTCATAAAAATTAGTCTCTAGGCAATCACTAAAATCCAGGTGATTTATTTACTTCCAGATTTATCTCATGCTGAGTGCAATACGTTCTGCATATCAAAGTATTTAATTATATTCACAATAACGAATCAATGCAGAACCATTGCATATGAAGGGTATGGGTTGAAATGTGCATGTAGACTTGCGAGTCTAACACTTTTGCTCCTTAGATGTTTTCATTTAAGATGTGTTTTTCCTGTTAAAGCTTTACAGAGGTTGTTTCATTAATGATAGTCTTTCTCTATCTTTCTTTTTTTTTCTGTATTGTCAGTACTCACTTAGCTTTATAATTTACATTATTGACCCAAAGCTATTATGTGATACAGGTTTTTAAATGATTGCTACAGCCTTGGTGATAATACTATTTAGATAACCTGGCATTTGGAGAGAATTTTATTTAATGTAAACTCTGTTTTAGTTATTTATACATATTAATTCATTTTTTCTCACTCTGTGTTATTGAAATATTATTACCACCATTTTAAGTTCATCTCCTGTTAACCAATTATTTCTGACAGAGATGGCTGCAAATCAAAATCATACAGTCCAAATCACAGATTATAGATTTTCAAAATCCAGATCCTATGCGGTAGTGCAAAACCTGGTTTACTATGCACAAAAAAATTCAATAAAGTTTTTTTCATAAAAGTGTTGTTGTAGGAAAGAGGGAGCTAGAGCCTTCCTCTCCTGTGCAAGCAAGGGATTAAGGAATAGGGCACCCAAATTGTGACTTGAGCGTAGAAGAGTAACTGAGTGCTACTCCAACGCCAGTGCTGTCTTTCCTGGGATCAGTTCCAATAGCCTGCCTCATGGTGCTGCCACTGAGCATTATTTCACAGTCAAAGGGACTTGGATGCCGTCTATAGGGATGTCCCCATAAAGGTGTCCTTCCCGGGCAAAAGAAACAACGGCTTCTTTGGGTTTTTTTCAGGACTTGAGTGAATTACTTGGATCATGCAGGAAAGAAATCCTTTCTTATGTTATTATGGTACTGAACCAGGAGAGTTGCTTGGTGTCCCCTTTAGTCCTATGTCCATTTCCAACCACAGTGTCACAACCAGCAGGACTCTCACAGGTCTGAAGTCTTCTCTACAGCAAACCCATGCTGATTGACAGGCACAATTTTTCTTTCCTGATGTGACTTTGATAGCTGAATAGACTAATAATTGCAGATATTTCCACAGGAAAGGTCAATTTTGACAAATGGCTCCTTGAAAAACACTGAACATACTTCTGCCTTGTCATCTTGCACCTTTATTATAAATTATCATATAGTAAAAAAAATAATCTTACTGCAGTCAGTGTAAATCTGCCTTTGGAAAAAACTTATTCATCCAGTCTGCCAAGTTTTTATCTGTATTAAATCTGTATTATTAGTTGTCGCCAGCTGAGAATCTGGCATGCCATTTTTAATAGCAGAGACATGGGCAACTACTTAGAGCTCTATGTGAAGAAAAATGGGAATTAGTAGCCTTTAAAACTTGTGTATGTTCCCCAAACATACACAAGTTCACTTAAACATACAAGAAGTACTCCTGTAGTTATTCTCTCAATAGCTCAGACATAAATCCATTATGTTATCCTGGACGATCCCATGGAAAACTGATTAACAGAGATGCTTAAAATCACTGCTAGTATTTTGAAGTCTTGCTGTATATGGGGAATCTATGTGTGAAAAAAGAAAAAGCTCAAAAGCCAGGGAGCACCCACAGTAACCAAGGTGGATTGCCAAAGATGAACTTCTGCCTGGCCCAGGCTGTAGAAGGAGAAAGACAGGAATACATAAGCTCTCCTCCTGGACCTATGTATGTATCCAATCTCTTTCTCAAAGAGTTCAACCAGACATGATTTTATTCATTTTTTTAGCAGTCAGGCTTACTGCTCTGTATAGCCTAGGGATAAAGGAAGAACACCACAATGGTTCTAGTCTGTTGCTCTTGGTATCTTATATCATGTATTAATTGCAGCCAAAGCTAGAAATGCTAAGCCATAACTTAATTTGCTTTTTTGCTTGCTATGTCTGTCCCATATTTTTGCCCAATTAATGTTCAATCATTTTTACAAGGAATGTGTCCCCACAAGAAAAATCAAGAGATTTCCCCATACTAAAATATGGTTTTCTGGTGAGTTCACTGTGTTGAGTTTCTTTAGACACATGATAGAAGCAGTCAAGTCTCTCCCATCTTCAACCAGAAGCTTATTTTCTCTAATTGGTATAGTACAGGACGAGGAAGAAGAATGCTTCTTGATCAAAGGGCAGGGAGAAAAAAAATCACTTCCTTTTCTTGCACTTTTTCATGGCCCACTGCAGTAAACATGCTCCAAGTGTGCCTACCTGGCTGGAACTCAAACACAAAATGGGCACAAGAAATGTCTACACTGATTCCCAACAGGGTTTAAGCTTGAGGTCAAAGCTGACACAAGGTAGGTGCTTGCAGGTGTGCCCAGAAGCAGACATTTACTTGCCCTGGAGGACTCATGAGAGAAATCAAAGCACCAGGAAACTTTTGGTGACAAGGGTCTTAATATTGAATGTAGAGTCCTAGAATGATACACAGGAAAGCAAAGAAGGTGTTGTTTTACAAAGGTTTTCTTCTGAAACAGAACTTCACATTAAACTAACAAAATTAAGATTACTTCTGAGAGTCCTGCTAACAGCTATACTCAGAGATGACTTGTCTTTCAACCTCTAAATAAATGTTTTCCCCTAGAAACAATGAACCAACATCATATGCCTAGGCATTTCTTTCATTTGTTTTTAACAAGCTCCCCTGTCCTGTTCTGGACTTGCCAGTCTTAACCAGATACTTTTAAAGCATTTCAGACCAAGGCAGTTATGGTGAGGGCACAACAGATGATGGAACAGTACTTTGGCCTCCTTATAACTATTTCTGGGAACATGAAGAACCCAAGACTGAAAAGAGTAAATTCAAGAAATAAATACTATGCTACAAATCCTTCAATGAATCTGAGTCATTACCTTACTGTCATAAACCACATGTAAGGTTCACTGGCATTATATGAAATGCATAATAGGAAGGATTTTCTTTTCCAAGATCTATCTGGAATCCTGTCTACCTCCTCATACTCTATTAAGTCCTTAAAGGTAGTATTTTCATTGCAGTTACAAAGCAAAATCAGAACAATTTATTTGAAATCCATAGAAAAGAACACTACCTCCACTTTACTTCAGATTTGTATTACAATCCTCAACTCGTATCATTAATACTAAAGAACATAGATTACCCAGCTAGATTTCCCATAGATTTCAGTAACAACCTGTTTTTTATTTTGAAAGAAACCATCACCTTCAAATTACGCCTTTTAAAAAAAGTCTTTGTCTATGTAATCGATATCACCTACTGCTGTAAAAACTCAAGCATTTTATAAGTCCATTTGCTTTCCCCTTTGTTAATTCATTGCTTTTATCTCAACTTCAAAATAAAAAAGAATTAAATCACTTCTGTGTGCATAAAGATTCCATTTTACCCTCAAGGGCTCAATGTTGCAATATTCAGCCTGCACAGGGAATGAGGAATTAAAGATAAACAAACAAACAAAAGCAATTGCCAGTTTGGGGTATTTTTTAATACTGGAAATATTTTCATTCATTGCCAGCTTCATAATTGCCTCTGGATTTTCTCTGGCTATTAAGATTTTTCACCTCAATGAATTGACCAAGAGATTTTATTTCTGTCGTACATCTGTGAATTAGCTGTATCATGATTGAGTGCTGTTTACCTAATGTAACTGCTATTATTATAATTTAAAAAAAAAAAGTAATCAGCTCTTTGATTGACTGGGCACATATTGTATGTATATGTCCCTTCTATCATTCTGATTCCAAAATAAATTATTCTCTTATACTACTTTATTTTATAATGCAATTAATTCTAATTATTCTTTCTCCCTAAAGACTCATAGCATCAAACACATTTTATGGTCTGTGACTGTACTGCTCAGTCATACTTTGATCACATGTATCACCAATCCATATACTACCAATCCATATGGTGTCTCAGGTTATGTGTTCATCCTAACCTGCCAGGTGCAGGTGTCTTGAAGTCTAAAATATTCTCAGGTTATGAAATTCCTTCTGCAAATATCAGTTATATAAAGACTGACCTGCGCTCTCATCTCATCAGATTGTGAGGACTCCAGACTGCCTTTCCTACCTGCTCATGGTCAAGTAGTGTCACTACCAAGACTGATGAAGTACATGAAGGATATTACAACAGTTGGAGCCCATCCTCAGGACAAGTGTATACCAGATATCTGAGAACACAAAACCAGCCAGAGCAGTCTAGACCAGAAATCCACCTTGCCTCATTTCCAGCAGGTGGGCCCCTGCCAACATCCTGGGGCCACAGAGTTCCTTGTCAGCCTCTGCCCCACAGACCTCCTCCACCACCCCCCACACACAGGGTGAGCAGGCTCCAGCCAGCCTACCTCTAAACCAAACCACAGGAATCTCCTCATGCTCCATCCCTTCCATTTTCTTGCCTGTGCCCCACCACATCTTTGCCCAACAGGAGAGGGCAAGGAACCTTGGCAAGGCACCCTGTGCTCAGAGCTGATTCCACTGCACACTAGGGATCTAAGGTGGAAACTGTGGAGCAGTGGACACGGCCATGTTCATGGTACGGTTCACAGGATCCTTTAGAAGGTGGCTCTGGCACATGTGTGTTGAATGGGCCAGGCTGCAGACCTTCTGTAGGATCCACCAGAACCCTTTACTGAGGTCTGGCTGTGCTTTGTCATCAATTGTTTTAATGACATCCCCAAGGAATACTTGGTAGTAACTAAAGTTTTCTGTTATTGTATTTCATGTCCTAAATGCCTGTCTGATCTTTGTAAACATATCACAGCCAGCATCAGCTTTCTAAACAGAAGGTCAATAATTAGCTCATTTCAGAGCTCAGATTCCATTCTTTACAGATTTTATGTTATCTTTGAGACAGTCAATCAGTTCATTTGGTTAGACTGTAGGTTGTCTCTTTGCCAAATGCCTCATCAACATTGTAGTTTATTCCATTTTTCTTTGTGTTTTATCCTGATACTGCAGTGTCCCACCAATTGTCTTCTTTCCACAGTTTCCACCATGCTTCAGCCAGCTTACGGATTTTTCTTTTCAGAACAGACTTCCCAGTTTTCCCATCTTATTTCTTAGAATCACAATATTCATGTAAAAGCATATGCGTTGCTATCTAGATTCTTTTTTGATAACCTGTTGATGACAATCTGTTTGTCTTCCATTCTCTATTTTGTTATTTCCATGCTTTTCACTTGAGGATACAGGTCTTCATCCACAACAGAAACATCATCCCAAAGAATGACCTCTTCTGTACCAGCTGTGTCCTTGACTTTTCAGTTTGAACACTCAAAGTGGTGGCAGCTTTGTTCCCTCATGTCTCTGCTGAAGTCCATCCTTCCTAAGCCGGTTCTGATTATCTGAAAAATATTTCCAGTTCCTGATGAATCTGAGCCCTCGTTCCTCACACTGAGTAAGCTTCAGCAGCCAATAGGTGTAACAAAAATAATTGGTACTAGCACATGAAAATGGAATTTCACAGAAAACATTTTGCATGCCAATACAGTGCACTGTCAAGCTGAGAAGTGCTAGCTGAAGCCTGGGCCCAATCAGACATTACATTAAAACCAAGGGATGTGCCGAGAACTCCTTGAAAGGAGTAACAGAAGCCACAATCAGTTCTTTTTCTGGATAAACAAATAATGCCTTTTAGTTGCCTAATGCAAGTGGCCACAAAAATTAAGGTTAGAGTAAGACTGAAGTTTCCTGCTTAATCAAAGGTAATAAAGGGAGTTGTGGCAGGACTTTAAAAAGAACTTAGGAAACATCATCTTCTGCATGGAATGGCTGGAAGTTTAAAATAAAAAACAACAGCTGCTTACACACACACACACACACATGTCCAGTGTAGTAGAACTTTGTAAGCAGTTTTAGCAAATACACAAGATTATATCAAAAATATACCTGGTTCAGGCCACCAAGTTCTTATTCAAAGAAAAGTTTTTGGTTCACCATTTGAATCAATGGAACAACAACAGACAGTTGAAGCTCACAAAACTTAATTGGGCCTAAAATCAAAATATATCCAAAACGCAGTCTCTCAGACCATTAACATTTCTCACCCTTTTTTTTCCCATGCAATTAGTACAAATAATAACCTGCCACGTTAAGCTATGTGACCAGAGACCTAGTCTCCCTTTTCTTGAGACAATAACAATGTTAACTGAAATCTACACAATCTTACTGCAATCGTCGTTACAATAACTCTCTGACAGGCTGTCATATTAAGGTATCCCCCATGCACAGGAAACCATCTATTCTTGAATAAATATTTGATAATTTCTAGCAAATGTGACTCCTACACTATTTAATACAAAGGATTTACAAAGGTTTCGTATCTTTTCTGTCAAAACTGTAATGGAATGAAATTATCGCACATTTTCAGAGAGAGTACAAGAAATGTTTCCCTTGTCAAAATTCCTCTGCTAATCATTATCTATTGCATGCTATACTAGTGGATATGCGGGCCTTGAATAAAATTTCAGTGAAGATTACTGTATTTAGATATTGAAAAAGAACATAAAACAACTCACATTCATTGAGCTCCTGCACTGTTTGCTGTTCAGTCTTATTGTGAATATTGTTACTAAATTTGTCATTTAAGTGCATGCAGTGGCTGAATTTACATTGCAGATATTTATAGATATTTGATATACAGGTTATGAGAGCAAGATAGTTAAGAAAAAATTCTAATTTATGTATTAAAGCCTATATCACCTGGATTTTATTTCTGATTTTTTTTATTTTACCAACCACATGAACAGAAATAATGTATCCATTCAGAATTATAAATAAAATCCAAGTATGCAGATCTTTTTAATTTAAACTACATAACATGGTTGACATTGTTGATACTGCAAATTAATCCTGCTTTCCAGGCTCATACTGTTGATTAATGGTAATTCTTTATTAACTGCATTGATAATTGTTTGATTAATTTCTGATTAGTTTGTATTTCATTAGTGTAAATACATAGGGATATATATTATAACCCTAGATTAAGCTACCATAGCTTTATTTTATATATATTAGAAATTTATATTATATTAGAAACGTATATCATATTAGAAAGCTGCCTGCCTTATTTTCAGGGGAAGGGGACTAATTACTTAAATATTCTTTTGAAATAAAGATAAATAAAAAAATAAAACAGCTAGTCAAAACTAAAATTCAACCTGGTTTGGTCTTATTACTAAGCAAAGTGTCAGAAGTCATTATAAACATGGACTTCTAAAAAGAGCATGTTGAGTAGAAGAGTTCACAAGAGTTATGACTTAGTGAGATAAAAGTTTATTTTCTAACATTTAAATTAAGAAATCCATGTGTCATGGTTTAGCCCCAGCTGGCAACTAAGCACCATGCAGCTGCTCGCTCACTCCCCCCTGGTGGGATGGGGGAGAGAATCAGAAGAGCAAAAGTAAGAAAACTCGAGGGTTGAGATAAAGACAGTTTGATAGGGAAAGCAAAAGCCACGCACACAAGCAAAGCAAAGCAAGGAATTCATTCACTACTTCCCATGGGCAGGCAGGTGTTCAGCCGTCTCCAGGAAAGCAGGGCTCCATCACCCATAATGGTTACTTTGGAAGACAAACGCCATCACTCCAAATGTCCCCCCCTTCCTTCTTCTTCCCCAGCTTTATATGCTGAGCATGACGGCATATGGGATGGAATAGCCCTTTGGTCAGCTGGGGTCCTGGCTGTGCCCCCTCCCAGCCTCTTCTGCACCTGGCAGAGCACGGGAAGCTGAAAAGTCCTTGACTAGTGCAGCAACAACTAAAACATCTCTGTATTATCAACACTGTTTTCAGCACAAATCCAAAACACAGCCCCATACCAGCCACTATAAAGAAAATTATCTCAGCTGAAACCAGGACACCATGTGATGACTGGCACCTTGTCTGGATAATCCAGCAAATATTTCATTTTTGCAGTTTCAAAAATACCTCTGAAGTTTTCGGTAGAACAAAGAAGTTCTCTTTATCTTCTTCATCTTTAACCTTAATACAAATCCTAATTTTTGAAAGTCTTTTTTCCTGACTCCTTGGCTTACTGGAGTATCAATTTGATCAATAAGAGGATCAATTTGAATCTAGAGCATTTGTTTCTTCTCTGCATTTTCTTTGGATTTAAATAGCTATTTTGTTAATTATGTCAAGGATAGGTACCATTTGTCTCCATTAGCGCTGCCTTTTTCCTTTTTTTAACTTCTACATAACATCCCTGCTTTTTCCCCTTCTCTCTTTTAAGCTTAGGAAAACACATGCCAGCAAACCATTCTGTTCACCTTCCCCACAATATACCTTTGCCATGAAACATGCAAGATACTGTCCTTTGGCATGGGGAGAGAAGCTGTAAGCTGTGATCATTTAGCTCCTGTAATATTCTCTGTAGCTGGAAGCCTTCCCGTTTAGCGGTGCAGGAGGCACATAAGCTCTGTGACACCTATTCATTACCTATCTTGATCACAATTTCATGGACTAATCAGTCCATTTGTATTTATTATTTAATATTGTATTTCTTTAGCAGTTGAGGCTTAGCCAGAATTTAGAGAAAAAACTACGCAGAGAGTAAGAAGTTCATACCCCAATAATAATACGGGTTAAAGGTTTTGGTTGTTTGCTTTTTTTTTTTAATATATTAAGTGGACTATAATCACCACAGGTGATTTATTACACTGCACCAGACACACCTCGGATTTCCATCTCAGCAGGGCTTCTGCTCCCACATCCAGGAAAAGCCAAATACTCAGTATCCCGGACTAACGCGTGCCTGCTCAGGCACAGGGAAAACCAAGAGAGCTGCAGAGACGGATTCAGGCTCCTTATGCAGAGGAGCCACCGACAGTACTTTCTGAACTTTCCCCAACGTCCAGTTTCACCTGGGGGAATGCAGGCTGGCATGTGGAGAGGTGAGAACCACAGAGGGCTGCACAGAAGAGCTGAGGGTCAGAGAGCGCAGAGAGAGGGTCCTGAGGAAATGATATACAACTTAGTGGGGTTAAAAATACTAGAAAGGGGTGCAGTAGATTCAGGTGAATGATAAGCACTTTCCTTCACATGAAGAAGGGTTAAAGTGATCGCTTGTAATGCGCAAATTATATTCTGTAATCGGAGGGACAGAATCGTTTGCAGTGAGGCACATTGCGCCTCTGCTTTCCAAAGGTTAAGCATGCATGCCACCATTAGGCACTCATACAACCAACCAGGCAGCTGCTGAGAAGGAGCTGCCTTTGTGCAAATGGATTTTGGGGTTCTATTTCTTTTTAATCATAGGAACAGCAACTGATAGCATACAGTATTAAGTGCTGCCGCTTTTCCTTCTTTCTCAGCTCCTGTATAATAACTTCAGCTTCTGGCAGGGTGGGGTATAGATCAACATTAAATTAAAAGGTTCAGCCAGAATCATTTCTAGAGTCAAATGTTATATCCATGAAAATAAAGAGTTGGCAGTTGAAGTGCTGACATAATTATAGCAAAGTAAGCAAACACTTCCACACTTAGAAGTATGTAAACCAATGCTTTTAAAACTGCTTCCCTCCCTCTGGGACACCAAGGTGGCAGGGTTTCATATTAAACACAAAAATCAGGACTTTGGAGGCTCAGCTGTCATTACTTTTGTGCAGAATCCTGAGTTTCTCCTACTTTAGTTTCATATTTACAGCACTGCAGGGTACATAGTGACACTCAAACCCAAAATAAATATATATGTATTTTTTAATCCCAAGCTGAATGGGAAAATAGCATGTATAGAAAGTAATAAGGTGTAGCTCAAGTCTAGTGTGAAAATGAACAAATCACAGGCAAGCATTTTTTTCAAGCTTAGTTTCTGATGTGTTTGTGTTTTCTGATGAAAGCTGACAGCTAGAACAGTTTGCTTTTTAAGAGACTGATGGAGTCCCAGGAAGACAGGTGACAGGAGCAAACGAAAACAATAGAAACATCAGCTCTACCTGCCCCACTTTAAATAAATTTTATCATAGGGCATGATTCTTTTCTTTTTCTTTTTTCTTTTTTTAATTTTTTTTTTAGCTTATGAGACAGTGATGGAGGAAAGAGGTCCCATGTTCATTTTCTGGTTCAAATTTTGGGTTTCTTTGGCTGCATTTCTTAATTAAGGAGGAAAATCTAATGGCATGTTTTGTGAGTGTAGTGGGACAGAGAGACGCATATTATAGACACAAGTAAGCATGACTGTGAGTCTAAACTCCTGGCATTTAGAAAGCAGAAAGGATTTTAATGTAGGCCTAACTAATAATAGGAAATGAACAAGCTGCCTTTTGTTCTGACACCCTTATAAGATGCTTCAGTAATAACTCTTCTTTAGAAAGGCTTCACTTTCATCCCACAGAGACTTTGACACGACGGAGAAAGATGCTATTCCTGAAAGCTCTATGTGACTTACTTGAAAATAGATAGAGGAGAGAACAAAGCTTTCTCTTTTAAACTCATAGAGGAATGTTAAGTAGCTTATTACAGATACACAGAACAGAGGGAGACGTGTGCGTGAAAAGGCCTCTTTACCTGGCCCCAAAGGTTCAGACCCATGCCTTAAGAACTCTTTCTTTCCTCCCTAAATCACAAGAGACTGGTTTAAGATACCACGAGAACATTGTTTTAATTAAAAAAAGTGGTAGGAAGAGTGAAAGTTTCTTGAGATGCCTCTGAGCCATCCTCAGGCTTTCCTTCTCAGCATAAAAGCTACACATATGGTTATAAAAGGTTGAAGTTCTCAACCTTTTGTGCAATAACAACAGTTCTAAAAGTGAGACTTAAAACCTATACAACCATCTGACATTACAAGGCCTGATAGTTTTGAATGTAAGCAGGGAATTTTATTTATGAGTATTCATTTGCACCATACAAATAGGTCCTCAGAACAACAGATCATTTAGACAGGTACCTGGTATAGCAAATAAGAAAATTACAAAAAGATTTACTAGTCAATCGCCCGTATCAATAACAATCCCTATGTTTGGAGGATTATGTGGTCTGTCATCTCAGAGCTCCTACAGGAATTAAACAGTACTTCAAAGCAGGGAGGGAGAATTCGGAGAGAAAAGGAAAGATGGGGGAAGGAAAACAAATAACTCATTAAAGAGGGTGTTCAAGAAGACATAGATCAGTCCACAAATACAAATGTGAGAAAAATAGTTAGGGCAAAACTTGCTTCAGCCCAAATACCAGGAGATGTATAGCTAGTATTATTACTCTCGGCCTCAAATGATTTAATATAAAGCACTAGACCTATACTGGGAAGGACATGAGTCCTCAGTGTCAGAGACCATCCAGATACAAATGCAACAGCACTTATTAACAAATCTTGTTCATGTCTTACTGCCATTTAATAGATTCTAATGTGTTATTCTCCACATTTATTTAGTAATTCTTTACTTCTAAATCCTTTTACATTCCTATTCATGTCATGTTATCTAAACCAAAGTACTGTAAGTCCCACAAAAACTATGTTCTGAAATTAATTCATTGTGCACTAGATGCCCACAAAGTTTTAATATTGGTAACAGCTGCATCATCTGTCTCCAACATTTGGAATGTATTTTCATATGCTTACCAGTGCTACTGAATTCTCAAGCAACAACTTATGATCCTAGCTGACCTCCTCCAGAACCCACCACCCCCAATGAATCTTGTGTGATTTGCACTATCAGGCATTTATTTCCAAGACAACACTGCATAAAATGGGAGGGGGTCTATCAGATCAGTGAAATACTTGGTCTAAGAATAAACACATTAAGTTTTAAATTCCTTCTCAGGGAATGAAAGAGTTCAGCCCTGCTCCCCTGTATCTTGCATATGCACAGTACCAGGGCCTCCTGTGCAAAATGCAACCAGAATCTGCACTGCTGTGTCTAGACGTATTCCAAGACAGAACCAAGTCATTGTAGCTGCTGAATTACAAGCAGCTTGTGTCCAGAGACCCTACAGTTGGTATGCTAAACGTATTAATTATTCACATTGATTATATTGATCCACATGGCCTCCCTGATCTCTCTCTCCAAAACAAAAAACAAGATACATACTCCTACTGAATTTGATGTAATTTTAGAAGGATATAATTTATATCATTATCTTAATTTTCTTAGTTTTTTCCAAATAGCATTCTAAAAAGAAGGGGGTTAACTTTTCTTTAATGTGAAAATGTCTTTCTTTAAAACGTGAACTAATCTGACGAAAGAACTTTGACTTTTCGGATCCAGGATACATTGTATACTTGCTGTCTACATCCTAACATAGGATTTTCACTGGTAACTAGTCTCTTACCCAGCTTCTAGTCTAAAATCCCTCTACCACCCTCACACAAAACCTTTACGAACAAGTTACATGGTTTTTGAACCCAGGACGTCTCAAAGTTTCATATGTATCATGCCAAGTTTTGCTTTAACGCAGTTTTTAAACCATTTCTTTTACAATGGATTTCTATCTAGGACCAAAATATTAAATTTATTTTCCTCTCCAGTGTCATTTCACAATTGTCCAGGTTTCTGTTTTCTGTTTGTAGTACTTATTCTCTGAGCTCCTGGAGGCCACCCGTGGGTTCATAGACAGCTGGTTAATCATTCCATTCAGCCAGCTCAATTTCGATGGTCCTCACCTCACCGTATATAAAGAGCTGCCTCAGTGCGCCGTTACCCTGCCAAAGGATCAGAGCCATGTTGTCATGCAAGTGCAGCAAACACGACTGTGGGAAATGTGCTCTTCATCATCAGTGGCATGAAAGTATATTGAAAAGCCCGGCAGAGATGAGGTTTAAATGGACAGCCGCACAGTGAAGAGCATTTTAAAAACCTCAGGATGCCTGTACAACGGCGAGCCCTGGCATGCTTCATCTCCATCCCTCTTCAGTAAGGAGTTCAAATGCCTGCTGGCCCCAGCCTTCAACTCAGAGCTAATTGTTGTGCATGGCAGGCCCTCTAGCAGCGTTAGTCAGATGTTTTGCGCAACAGGCAGAAGGTACAGACAGCATCAAAGGGGAAGCCCATTAAAAAAAAAAATTGGGTAGAGGAAGGGCACTTAACCTCTGAAACAGACCACCCTGCTGAAACAGACCCTGCACCTGGACAAGTAGCCTTAAGGCCATACTCTGACAGTCTGATTAAGGAAAAGTGGGCTCAGAGAGAAAACCGTAGCAAAACCAAATCAACAACTGAAACTGCAGCTCAGTAAGCAGCCAATGCCAGTACATCATTTCCATAAGGTATACTAGGGGAGAACATTATACGTTGGAAAATAAAGAAACCCAAGGCAACTGATGAGAACATACTCTAAACAGCCCACCCTATAGCTTTACTTCTCTCCATTCCTCAGCAAGCTGTGCATTCAGCCATCAGCCTGAATCTACTCTCCATGGATAGATAACATTCCTCCCTATGCTACAAAATTTGACCCTTTTTCTGCTGAGGGTTATTTGCAGAGCATTTGTCCCTGATGTTATCCCAGCCCCTAAAATAATACTAGTAACATGTCCCTGGGTTTAGCACGTTTCCTCCATCCCTCCAGTCAAGCTGACTGTTTTTTACCTAATGAAGTCTGAAATTCCTCCTGAGTGTATGCAGGCCAGCAGTCTCACTAGGAGCAACTCAGAAAAAGCCAATGCTTAAAAATGAAATACAGATATAATAAAGAGAGCAAACATTTATCCTGTCTATTAAACCATACTATGAATTTAAAAAAAGGACAACAAATACTCTGATCTGTCTCCTGTCAGAAAGAGGCCTTTTGGCCTCCTGGAAAAAGTGTACAGCAGGGAAAGAAAACCAAAGACCAATAACCACAATTAGTCTCTAAAGAAGCAATAGTAAACTAATGAATGTATACAATAAAACAGCTCACAGCATCACATTCCCTCAGGCATACCTGGAAAGCAAGAAAACATCCATACAAGACACTTCTCATTTTCCTTGCACACTGAGGACTAGCCACGGGATGACAAGGACATCTCATAATGACTTGTACAAGGGCAGAAAATCTTCTGTGCTTTAATGCCATAATTGGGAAAAAAAATCTCCTTCTCACAGATTCTGTTGAAGTCATGCTCTTGATAGCATTGCTATACCTATATCCATGCAGTCATGTAGGCAGTGCCATCTTTCAGGCTATCAGAAACACAGGCTATGACCACCCTGCAAAACTGCAGTTTCTTCTACCAGGAACTCTGAAGCCAGTATACTGATGGCTATGTCAGCCTACATTTGGACTTAGATGATCTTCCTCATCTGAATGCTGTGTAAGTACAGGATCTGAGCATACATCACAGAAGCTGATGTATCACAGAGCATACATCACTGAGCATACTTCCACCAGAAGACATCCTGGTCATACTAGAATTAAATATGTAACATCAAAATATACACTGCACATACCATGCCCACAGTAACCAGCACCATGCAACAATTGTCTTTATTTTCACTCTCAATCTGCTACACCTAGTTTCCTTCCTGATGTCCTATTCTGCCTTAAGAACTCATTGGTGAAATACCTTACCATCTCCCACGGCCCTTGTGAGCATCCTACTCACCGCCTGTGCTGGTCCAGATACTGACCAGCTGATACTGGTGAGAATGATCAGAAGCACAGTGTGTTCAGAAAACATAAAATATCTTACAATGTGTTTAGCAGGCCATGAGTATTTGTGCACAAAGACAGACAAGGTTTCTCTCAGACTTCTGAACAAATCAGCATCCACAGAAATAATAGTGCAGAAGCTAATCACAAGAGGGACAGAGTGCCCCACGGAAGCTCTTTGCAAGCATGAAGGCACAGGTACAAACCCAGGTAGACTCTGCAATATAGACATACTCTCTTTTCTTTTAGAAGAGCTTGTACAGATGACGGAAGCAGTAGTTAGAATGACACAGAGTGGAGAAAAACACAGCTTTTTAACACTTTTGTATGCATTGTGATGATAATATACTCAATTACATGCCTTTCCATTACAGAACAGCTGTTTTTATTTTTCTAAAGCTCATAAAACCTCTCATTTCTCTCTGGATACAGTGGAATGACAAACAGCTATTTTAGGTGCTATTTCTACAGAACCAGTCCTTAGAAAGTATTGGGAAATTGATGTTTTCCAGTAAGTGTCCAATGCCTTCTGGATTTTTTCCTCCCCCTTCCTTCTGCTTTCACTTTGATTTTTCATGTGTGATGTAGCTTTAAAGAAGTTAGTGCTGAAGTTGGGGATGGACTGTATCAGCAGAAATAGAATCATCTAGCCATGATTACTCAGCATGACTGGGTAAAAAATTATTTATTCTCAGAAAAACATAAGCAAAGCATCGTTGTTTTGTGCAGGCTTAAGGCCACAGCAGGTACCTTTCTTTTATTTTTTTAGTTCCCTCCACTTGCTTTTTCTGTCCTGAATCACTCCTTAGCCTTCTTTCTCATCAAACATTATTTTAGCTGAAGGACTGAAACTATAATAATGTCATTATACTGGCTTTAAGTTCTCAGATTTTCTCATTCCTTAGAGGTGTGCCAGTGCACTCAGCATAGAAGATGGATAGTGGAACACGAACTGAGTAACTCTTGAGCAACAGTCTTTAGGACTTGGACACATAACACATCATCAGTACTGGGGTATTTCTGACAATGGTGTGACTACCATGATGACCATGAGCCTGTCAAAGACAAATCACTTCCTGCCTTCATTCATACCCATTTTGACATAATTCTTTTTTATATTAATTTGATATTAATCCTGATTTTGATTTGGAACGCTGTTCTGTAATCAGATACACAGATATACAGATCAAAGTTCCATTTTTTGAAAATAGACCAAATGTTCATATGAATACAATTCCAACAATTATTCTACAGGTGGAATTCCCTTAGCACCAAATCCATTAGGAGGTGCATATTAGTTGGGCCACTTAGAAGTCAGCAGCAAAGCCAGGGTAATCTCAGACTTAAAACTTTGGTAGTTGTAACCATATCTTCAATGCTTCTTTCTTCTCTGTCTGGCAGTGAGCAGAGGTCAAGGAAAATATTCTGTGTGCAGTAAATACCAGCTTCCCACATGAGGAAAGAAATGGTCAATGTCATCTCCCTTGTCAGATGTTCCCCCCTCAACCCGAACATTACATTTGGAGCATCTTTCCGGTACTAGTTCATACTGCATTTTTCTTCTCTCAAAGAATAATAACTGAGAATACAAAATGAGGAAAAAAAGCAATTAAAATTGCCAAAGTAGGATCCTTATTTGATATCAGTCACTGTTTACCAGGGGAAAATGTTGTTGTTGCTTGGATCTACTCTATCATGAATTGAAGTTGTTACTTTGAACACTTGATCTGCAAAATGAATGCAGTAGAGAGAGCTAGCAGATGCTAGCTACATAATCTGTGCTCTACTTTCAAGTACATAGGTGACTGTAGATCACCATCAAGATAAATCAGAGCAAGACTGGGCTGCTCAAGAGACAAATGTGTTAGAAGCTGACATTTTACTTGGAGTAAGGCTAATTCTGTGACTGAACTCTCTGGAACAGCACACTGGAACCTCTCCTCCCTGTCAGCTCTGCTATTTGCAATTTTTATGTTTTAACATTCTGGTACTTTGTTTTGGCACCTCTTTCCATGCAAAATGAACCCTGCTTCGAGTTAGCAGGAATGAAGTCTAAGGTGAAATTACATTATATAATTTTGGGTACAGCATCAAATACCTAGGCACACAATCTGCAAAATGTCAATGTAGCAACTGTGTGAAAAACCATAATGTTGTTGCAATATATAGGGGTCAGTAAGGTGATTGACTCGCTGCTATAGGAGGTCTCAATTAGGCGACGAAAATGCTACAAAATAAACATGGAATTCACATCTCAGAATGTCACTAAGAGCAAGAAATTTTTGCTAAGCAACTTTATTTTTAGTTGCGTTTCTAGAGATTCTTTCTTGGTATATATTCTTTGTTCTCTGATATTTAACATCATTATCAGTCTCCTGGAAGGCAGGGACCTGGATCTGATGGTGTTCTGGAGGCATGAACATTTCATTTCAGTTTTCAGTTCGTATCAACAAGGCCAAATGTAAAGTCAGACATGGTAACAGCAAAAATCCTCCATGCTACTATAGTCTGTTCTGCCATATAGTGACTCTAAGAGATTAAAGAGTCACAGCGACTAATAGGCTGCATGTGAGTTTTTAATATGATGCTCTGTCCAATAGAATAGCACAACCCTTTAGATGTAAAAGTAGGTGAATACCAAATAAGAGCACACCTACCTAACACAAGTTTGATTGCTATCATGTCTAGTCTTATATCCTCAGATCAAGAGAAATGTTGAAAAGGAGTTACCAAAGGAGCAGAGAATGACTGGAGGATGAAAAATATGTACAGACCAAAAGTCTCCAGGCGCTAAGTGTATTTATCTCAAAGAGAAGCAAAGAGGTAAGTTGATCACAACCTGTACGTGGATACATAGAGAACAGAGCACCTCAGTCTAGCAGATGTAGGTTAACACGCTTCAATGGCTAGAAGCTGAAACCAGACAATTTCAACCTAGAAAGCGGGTAACATCTGAAAGTAATTAATGATTAGGTTTCTAAGAATTGTTGAAGGGCTTTTATTCAATATGGGAATTTTTTTCAAAAGGTGTGCTCTAGTTCAAATGCAGCTATCTAGGATTCAACGGGAATGAATACTTCCAAGTCCTACAGCTTTGTTATGAAAAGGTTAGATTAGATAATCACAGTGGTTTTTGGAAGCCTTTAAACATATTAAACCTACCATGAGGAGTTTGAGATTATTTATTACAGGATGGCATAGACAGCATGGAATAGGAGGAACAATGCAGAAACTTTTCTTTAGGAAATAGAAACAACTTGAGTGAACTACAGAAATAGTTTGTGTCAGAATTAATACTTAGAACAGATACAGGGCAGATAACCCCCATCATTAAGGGCACATCTCTATGAAATATTCCTGGAAGGGAATTATTCTTATTGAAACAGTTATCTAATGGACTCCCACAATGAGGTTCAACATTTTAACACACAGCTGGTGTGTTATCATGTTCTGTTCGCTGAAAAATTCTGGTATGC
Source organism: Ciconia boyciana (assembly GCF_034638445.1). Classification (NCBI taxonomy): domain Eukaryota; kingdom Metazoa; phylum Chordata; class Aves; order Ciconiiformes; family Ciconiidae; genus Ciconia; species Ciconia boyciana. Next base: position 40,025,356 of record NC_132938.1, read on the forward strand.
ACAGTAACGGCAATAGGTAACCAAGCATGATACAGGAGTTGCCCTCACCCATCTTAGTAAAGGAATCTGCACAGATGGCTCTAACCCACCATTGTTCTCTGCTTCCTAATATATGTCAGCCTTTCAGAGTAATAAGAGACATTAATCATTTGAAGACATCTATGCAATTTCTGACATTTAGAATACAAAAAATGAATCCTGGAATATAGACTCAAGACTGTAGCATTTGCAACCCGCTCCTCTCAAAGTCAGTCTTTACAGATTGACTCACATAAGGCCAACTGTATTGCCCACGTGCCAGTACTCTGCATCAGTCTCATCTGAATTCCAAGTCAGGGCAACACAAAGTAAGTGATATCAAACTAAATAGTATCAAAAGCATAAATCCATGCAAAGCCATCAACCAAGAAATATGAAGAATATTAGAGGTGAATTCCTACAGAACCCTAAGCGTTGAGTCCCCACAGGATTAAATACAAGCTCCTTAACGTCTTCCATTCTGACTGGTCAAGAGGAGCCTGATGATAGAGAATCTTTAATCAAAAAGCCTTGCTATGAAGCAATGAAACCTCTTCCCTTTCTCCTTCTCAGCTTCTCTTTCTCCCTCTCTCAAAATATTGACAATTTTCATATATGTTTTGAAACGAGTCAAATCAAACTGGTTCCCTCTGGGAAGTGGAAATTAAGTATTTTATTCCTGGAATGACTTGAAATGTTCTCATTTTTTATTAAATAAATGTTAAAAAAAAAGTATACTGTCTTATGGGAGCTGCAGTCTCTGTGCCTGTTCCCTCCTATCATCCAGACTCTATCAAAGGCTGTAAGCAAGCAAAGAAAGAGGCAACTAGAGGAAAAAAAAAACCTGACCAGCGCCCCCTGTATCACTTAACAGCAGCTACCTTAGAATACATTTAAGACGGTCTCCTGGTTGAGAGTTTCTATAGACATATCATTCTTACACTTTTTGCCTTTTCCAGAAAGTAGATAAAAAAGCTGACAATTTAGCTTGACTTTTAAGTCTACAGTTACTTTTAGGTGGCCCCTGAAACAGTAAATGAGAAGAAACTTGTTCACAGCAGTTATAAATAAGGTAAACAAGAGCTCATTCCTATTTGTTACCTTATCTGTATCAGGATTAGAAGTATATTCCATTACTATTAGCAGCTACTGTTTACAGAGAGATTTGCCTGCATTCAGCAGAAGTTAAACAAGCTCTAATTTTTATGTCTACTTAGTCTGTGGTCAGTCTACTTCAAAGGCACTTTGCTAAACTAGAGACAAAGCTATAAACCCTTTCTTGCATGCCCATGTCCTCTAGATAGATATCTAGCCTTAAGTTAAGTACCACAGGCATGTAATTTAAGCTTGTAATAGACATCTGAACAACTGAATAAGTTTCAATCTTTTTCTTCTCCTTTTTGCATACTCATCTTCCTGAATGAATGGGCCATGCTCAAGTATGGAGGAAAGAAAGAAAATACATGAAGACAAATCTAAAACTGAAATTTAGGAGATTCAGGAGATGCTTAGGCTTCACTTAAGAAAAATTAAAAACACCTGCCAAAACCTTTGCATGTGCAGTAACACACACATATGGACTCCATAATACTATGAATCTCTTCCTTAGTAGCTGTGGCCACTTACATGGGTTTTACTCCCCAGCTTCATTCTTGGAAACCCATTCCCATCAGCACATTAACTGTACAATCTGTAAACCCTTTTGTGAACTGACTTTAAGAAACCTTCTATTATTTTCCTGCAAGAGCATTTTTAACCTAGGTCACTTACTCCATTCTGTTCACAGCGCAGTCCCATGAACATTTTTGGCACAGCTGAGGGAAAAGAGCGGGGAAAGGAAAAAAAGACCAGAGATAAAGGAAATCAGGATCTGTTTAAGCTGCCAGTGGAGAAAAAAAATACTAAAAAAAAAAAACAAACAAACAACCAGTTACCTGGAACCACCATTTAGTCATGAAACCCTTTTCCCACTCAAATGTTCTTACAAATTATTTTTTTGTCCTTTCTCTTCTGAGACAAGCAGGAAAAGTAGGATTCTACTGCCTTTTACCAGCTCAAAAATCTCAGAGAATCAGAGAGGAGGGATTTCCAGACCAGCATACTAATTGCATAAAATTTGCAGAAATAATATTCTGCACTAACAACATTTAGGAAGACTGCATACCATTATCAGTTTTATTTAAGGACAGCCCAGGTTTGGAGGCAGTGATATCTGTGGAAATTAAGTTGTGCCTCCTGAAGAGAATTACCTTTCTTCTTCAGGAGGAAGAGAATTCCTGACACACTATGTTTGCACCTTCTCACACGCATTTAGCCAGCTATCAGATGCAAAATCAGTGGCTAGTCCTCTCCATCTCTTTACGTGTGGGTACCAGAGCAGGACTGGAACTTTGCCCACAGGAATGCTCTTTGCATTCTTTCTTTGAGTGTTCACAGGGCAGCCAGAAGGAGCCTGGACTTTATTCTCCATGCCTTGATTAAAATCACTACTAAGACATGACACAGGCATTCCCACAGACTATTATGCCATTGGAAATAGATTAATTATTTGAGCTCTGGTACAAAACTCTACTGTATAGTCTAGATTTGAATAGCATTCCTAAAAAATGTACAGACTAAAACCACTTTGTCAGTAAGTAGTGATGTGGAACATAATGTTAATTAAAATGCATTTGCAAGAACTTTAAATGCAAATTAAACTACAAGATTTTTGCAGAATCACCATTTTTCATTCCATCTAACAATAATCAGGATGATGCAAACACTATGCTTTGAAGGTATAAGATTAAATTTAAAAATCTGCTGAGAGTTAAAACTGCAAAGTTTGGATTTTTACCAAATGACTCAATAGAGCTTACTACAATGTACTTGCTTTCTGGAATTCCTAGAGCAACCATGCTTGGTTTTGTTATGTAATAAGCAGATAGCAAACACTTTGTTTCAAAATTGTTATTTACCGTAGAAGGAGGTGCTGCATACTTTTGCAACAAATTTTGCATTTCTGATGACAGGAATGTTACCTGCCAAAAAGGTGGTCTTCGAGTCTTTTTCATTTTTTATTAATATTTAATATAATTATTTCATTTAATTAATATTTAATTAAATATTTAAATATTTATTCATATGTAACAAAGGGCGATAATGACAAAAAAATATGCCACCTGATCCTTTTCCTTAATTCTTCTTACAATCTATTTCCAAAAGAATTGAAAGACTCCATAGATATAGAGTGGAATACAAATACTTTGATTCAGTGTTTTCAGCTGAGACTTCATCCAGGTCAAACAGGAAAGCGTGAGCAAATCATGTTGCTATCAGATAAGTGCTAGCATGTATTCAGTAAAGAGTACGGAGCATTCAACTCAGTTCCTAAAGGCCAAACATATGCAGGCTCAGAAACATCACTGCCACATCTGATACTAATTGGCTATAAGCTGGGCCTCTCTCACAACAGGGAGCTGAGGAAATGATAAGTCAAGGAGACGGAACAAACCTGTCATTATTTGAGATAAAGGTATAAGCATGGCACCTTGGTGATACAAGCAATGTCACTGCCCCAGGTATACGGTTCTGTAGATAAAAAGGTCTTCACAGTTGTCAATATAGGACCATTCAGAGACACCGTATTCATTAAAACTAAACAAAAAGATCAATTTTCAAGCAAAACCACTGATTTTTCACAGGGACCAATTAAGGAGAAAATGATGCTTTTACATTATAGGAAAAAGTGATTTGTCATGACTTTTGCATTCTTACTCAAGCAGTTTTGCAATGCAGAAGCTAGACACATTTCTTATTGAAAGTACTCACTGGTAGGTCGGTAGTTTGTGTTGATCTTTTTTATTCCCTATCTCGTCTCTCTTAACAGGCAAAAGAAAATGCTTGCATCGTAACTTTATATGCCTTTTTCTAACTAGACTTCTAACTTGGCAGTTATGCATCTTCTTTTGGAATGCTTTCATTAAAAATCAGTGCACATATACACTTTCAGAAACAGAAAAATACAACTTGATTCATGTATTTCTAGATAGAAATACCTAGAATAGTTTAGTGGATTCATTTCACTTTTTTTTCCTGTTTCACCTTTCCCATAACTCAAGATGAGGATATCTCAGCATTGTCAAATTGTGGAACTGTGTAGCCTTTCATTATATCTACTGAGTCCATACACACTATAATGCCTGGTTATAAATTTGAAACATCAATATCTTCTGAAATAAAGAATCTCGCTTCCTTTTATAACCAGAATTCAAACATAAATTAATTCTATTCATTTAAAAGTTCCTGTAAGTTAATATTTTGCAGAGCATTATATAACAGTAAAGATACTTCAAAATAAGAAATTACCTCCAACATAACTAATAACAAATTTGTATGAGCTAAATCCAACCTTTTTTGTCTACAGAGAAACATAGGGTAAACTGCAGCTGCATTAGCTCAAGTATGTCCATAGTCCTGGAAATGACATGGAGCTACCAGTTTTAGTCACATAAGCTACTTCGCCATTTTGAACACCACAAAGTTATGCGGATATTTGGATTTTCAGAGGAAGTAGTAAACCAAGAGTCTGGGAGATTGAGTAACCATTAGCTTGTAGTACCCAATATCTATCTGCCCTCATAAATGAATATGCAGAAGTCAGGTTTTTCTCCTCCATTTGCAACTTTGTACACTGCTGTACGGAATGCAGGGTTTTACTCTGTTCACACTCCTGGGAGTATGTTGGTGAGTGGTACGCTAAATCATTTTGCACTGATTGTTTCAGGGTAACTAGCCACCTGGTCATTTTCTCTCTTGCAGAAAATATATTTGGTCTTCTTTGTTTTGTTCTGAATAAAAATTTACAAAGTCATCATCCAGACTGAAAAATAAATGCTTTGCATTGTACACCTAAGGAAACATAAACAAATTCAAGTGACATTTCTAATTAAGCAAAGGTGACTTTTTAGACGATTGCACAAGGATGGAAAAGAAATCTATGGAGGTGAGAGAGAAAGACAGGGGGAAAAGGAGGTGATATTTGAAGAAGTTTCACTAATATATTTAGGAAAATAAGTTTAACTTAGTTACATATTAAAGCTGAATACCAGTAAAAGCAAATGTCCCATTATATTTTTGCACCTACTTTAATGTGCTGAGTCTTCTAACATTTTGCAGCTTAGAACTAGGTTAACTACTTTAAGTTCCTTAAATGCTACTGAATATTTCTGTTACATTTTCATATAATTAACATAAACTTGATATATGTTAGTAATTAAAAAAAATTTTAAAAAACCCAAACCAACAACAAAAAGAACCACAACAGACAATCTTAGGCAGCATTAAAACTGCTGATTTGCAATTTGCTCCTAAGTATACACAAGCTTATTCTTACATAACCCCGGAGGAGCAAGTTTAGGATGATTCAATAAATCCACCATTTAGAATCTGTAAAAGGAAACCATTAGCAATTAATGTTAATGTCTAAATGGAGTTAGATGTACTGTACTGTTTCATAAGTGATATGCAAAAAAACTTCACTCCCTAGGGAAAAGAGAATAGTGTTATTCAAATAACTAATTTCAATCCTTCACGTTCCTGCTAATACCAGTTTAAAAACTTAGCTGCTATTTTGACATCCAGCTGAAACACCACATTCTTCAGCCCTGTCTACATGATGACAGAATCATATTCTAAAATCATAATGTTCACATAAAAAGGATTTCCCACCTTGCATTTCTATATTTCAAGGACCTTAGAAGATTTGGTTTCCAGCCTTCCTTCTGCTTGATCTAAAATCTAACTTTCATCCTTTTGTATGAGCTCAGCCTGTCATTTCTGGGGATATATAATGTTATTTGGGCTTGGGACACTGTCTATGCCATTTTCAAGCTTATATCCTTTTGTACATCAGTGTGGCCATTTTCATTCAGGTCTAAACATATTCATAAGCTTCAATATGGTCTTCCTGTCTGGGCAAGTCAAAAGATTGAAGTGCTTGATCATTTCCACAGAATATACTCTAATCTCGTATTTCACATAATCCAGGCTCCTAGAGAAAAGTAGACAAATGAAACAGACCTTTCAACAGAGAAAACACCACATGACAACAAATAGTTTCCATTATAAAAGTTGAAGCACTGCCCTAGAATGGATGTAAATAGGCCCCATGATTTCAGTACAAGCTGCACATACACTTAGTCAGATATGTTACTAATAAGCACTTTTTTTAAAGTCTCAATATCATTCATATCCTTTTAAACCTCTCCTATACACTCACAGATATATACATATATGTGTGTAACATATATTAGAAATAATATAAAAACATGCATATGCATATTTATCTAGGTCACAGAGTAAAATATTAACAAATATTTTTCCCTCATAAACCAGACTTGTTCAATTTTCTTCTCTCTGTGCCATTAAAATATTAATCATTCAGAAATACTCGTATTACAGCTCATAGTCAAAAAAGTATTTGCATATCTCAAGAGCCTTGTATTTGTAGTGGCATTCCATTCCTTGTTATTTATTAATAATTTTTTATGCTCAAATTAATAATTTTTAGGTGTCCATTCCATTAGAAGAAAGTGTGATATGCATCAAACAACACAGCATGACTGAACAATAGATAAAATGAACACTGAATATTTTGGAAACAACTGAGGAATGAGAATTATCTGCACGTAGTACTAGGCAAATATTAATAAATGTTTAATCAGTTTTCAGAACACATGACTGGACAACAAATACTACACCAAAGAAAAAAGGCCCTCAATTAATTGATTTTTTTTTTTTAATAAATTCTGTTCAACTGGTTCTTGTATTCATCATCTTATAAGAGTCTCATACAAAGGTGCTATCATCAGGAGTGTCTTCAGTGACTTTAAACAGGCTTTAGATCAATTTCTGAGACTACATAAAGGCTGCCTAAAATCCGTCATTTACACTGATGCTGCTGGAAACACAGCACAGGCCCTAGTGATCCCACTGAAGGTTTGGTGTGTTGGTTTGGTTGGGGTTTTTTCCAGCAAACGAGTGCTCTAACTTGGTGACCGTAACACTTACAAACCTGACTGCACTTACCTGAGACAGTCAAATTAGAAACTAGTTATCATCTGGGTCATTTCCAGAAAGTCACCTTTAGAAAGAAATTTAACTCAACCAAGATCTGAAACACCTTCTGGAGGTGCCTATCTCTGCCCACTGATGTTGGAGACAGCCTAAAGCAATTAGATCCTTAAGCGTCTCTATCGAATGATGAAGTTCAGGTGGGATGTATTTGTGCAATAGCATTTGTCTTCACCACAGCAGTTCCAAATGAGAGAGTACATAACTCTTTAAAACTAATATATCTTTCCTTGACCAATATAATATTCCCAAGGCTTGATAATTCATTAATTAAATAACTGTATTGATAGTTACAGAGAGAAGTTGGAAAATATGCTGCAAAAGAGAAGCTGCAATTATAGTTTCTCTTTAAGAATCAATATAAAGAAAAGTGAAAATTTAATTTTACTGTTTCATTCTTTTCCATGAAATCTTCAATGACTCATATGAAGACTAGATCATAAATTAGCAACATCAACTCAGGAGAACTGATAACAGGACACACAAGACTTCAGCTCTATGTGCCACAGTGCAGCAAAGCAAACAAACCATTAGGATGCATACAGAATGAAAAAGGTTGTACTGCAGAAAATGTGCTGATGCCATGGCATAGATTGTAGTGCCGTAGGTTTATCTGTGCAACTGCGTTCATTTCAATTCGTTCATTTTGTGAATAGAGGAACTGCATGTTGTGGTGACAAGAATGATTATGGTCTCAGTAAAATTCTAATCTGGAGGGAGAACAGGAAGACCAGGACATGTTAATTCAGTGAGAAGAAAAAAAAAACCACAGGGAAATAAGGAAAATATATAGAAAATGCTGGACAAAAGGTGGGTAGGGATTTTTCTTCTCTGTAGAAAATCATGATGATAAAAGGTGGTAAACAATAAAAGAAAACTTTTCTACAAAAAAAACAACTATCCCATGAGATTTATTGCCACAAAATACACTTGAAGCCATGAATTTAGAAAGATTTAGGAACAGGCAAAGAAAAATCATAAAACAGAAACTACTTTAAAATAAGCGAGAGAGATGTAAACCCTTATATTTCAGCCATACAATGACTTCTCCCTATTGGGAACTTTTAAAAAAATGTTGCCAGCAAACAGATTATCTTACCTTTCTCTGAAACAGCTGTTGCTTGCTGCTCACAGAGATAGTGAGTGGAATACATCTGTTCCTTTATATCTTTTTTCAAACATGTTCTGGGAACCTGGATGAAGGATGTTTTTGCTTAAAAATACTGAGTGTCAGCTTAAAGCTATAGGCAAAGCTAGCTCTGCATCCAGACTTTTGTCTATTTTTCTTCTCCAGATCATCAGCATCAAGTTGCCATGCATGCTACCTTTAATCTAGAATATATGTACGGGAGAAGAGGGTGAGTAGTTATCATGTGTCCCACTGAAGAGGAACAAGGTGTATGCATATGAAGGCTGCTGTTTCAGTAGCTCTCATCCTTAGCCTTCAAAAACTTTATCTTTTGAGGTTTGGCCTTCTGGACCTTCTCCTTAGCTGTATTATGAGAGATTTATTATTTACAGTCTTGATTTTTCTTTGTCCCCTCAGGTCCACAAGAGCTTGTGTTGGCTTCACACCAATTAAGCAGAAGCTTAGGGGTGGGGGTGTGTATAATTTAAGGCACCTTCTGACCTTAGCAAGTGAAATGGCAACTCTAAATAAACATTTCAGATACACAAGCCACATGCTACAATGGCATATGTTTGGAGAACAGAGCAGTTCATTCATTTCTGGTCTGAAAAAAAAGAAAAAAAATAAGTACCAGAGTACACGCACAAAAAAATATGAGGCCAAGGAACAGGCAAAACTTCCAAGCTTTGGGAGACCATCAGCACTGGAGCAGTTTCTTGATGAGTTAATGCAGCCTGCAAGTAACTCAGACATTAGCAGCACTCTTAATTCATCTTCTACATAATTATGAGTCAGATTGAGTTTTTAGCAATAGCATTTGTACACTATAAGCTTTAGAGTGCTGACAACAATTTAGTTAATAGTAATGCTTCTGTTTCAATTCTAGCTAACTTGTTGCAAAAATAGCCATAGCATAGTTCAAAGATCACCATCCTGAGAGAAAACATTTTGCATGATGATAAGCAAGAAGTATACAAACTCTGCAATTACTAGTCAGGTTTAAGCAGAATTAAAGTACAACTGAATATACCCAGAAGAATGAAATGCTACCTCAAATATCCTAGTAGAGAAAATAATTAGTCCTTAAAAGTTATCCAAATTAATCAAGAATAGTAGGAGAGAGGCCACATCAGATCCTCCTTCCTCCCTCCTTCTTTAATTGCCTTCATTTTATATGCAGATACAAATTAGCCTTAGATCACACTTGTAAAATATTAAAATTCCAGTGGGATTAGCATTGGGCTAACTCATATTCTGAAATGGATTGTACATTGGATGCATCTTTTCAAATATAAAAAACAAAAAGCAAAACTTGCTTACTTTATTTGAGGTTTTAAAAATATGTTTATATTCATTTCCTACTGCTTGGAGCAAATTTGCACAATTTGAACACCTCTCTGGGAATCTGAAGACAAAGGTGGTTTTTTACAAAAAACAGAGACCTGATTATGTCATCCAGATAACCTCCTTCCAGTACCAGATAAAAGATTGTTGTTATTTAGTATTTCTTTTGTCATTATAAGCCAGAACACTGTCAGGGACCCATTGTACAAATAATGCTGTGATATTACCTGCCTGGCGGAATCACACTCTCTGGGATTTAAAACACAGAAAAATACTGAGGACATGATAACAATAGAGACAGCTATTACTGGATATGTTAGAAATCATAGTGGACACAGTAATCATGAGTGATTGCCAGGATAACTATTTTTCTATTTGCTTGTGCTTAGCACTTCTAAATACATTCAGCCTTGAAAATCCCATCTATGGAGCATGCATTGCTATATTAAAGCCCCGTGAGGGTGAATTAATAGTGCTCTTGTAATTCACACTTCCAGGAGTGCTTTTTTCATCAGTGTAAGTCACAGTGTTAATGCCATCTCTTTGTACTTGTATTTCAATGCAGAAAACACCTTGGTTTGTACTAGTTCATTTTGGCTATGATTCAACAAAGCACTTAAATATGAGCTTAACTTTAAAGCATGAGGAGTCTCACTGATTATAACGAGACTACTCATGTGTTTAAGGTTAAGTATGTGCTTAAGTGTTTTGCTGGATTAGGACCTCAGATATTATTAACACTGATTTATTGGGGAACGTGGGGGCTGGGGTGAAAGAGACAAAATGCATGTTTCGAGCTGTAATGTCGGACTCTTTATATATTAATATTGCCTGAGATGAAATATATACCTGAAATACAGGGAAAAGGTGAGAATGTTTTTGTTCTGCATCTCGGAAGTCCCAATAAATGTATGATTGGGAAGATTGATTTTACATACAGTATCTTCCTGTTTCATTAGAAAGCCATGAACACTGCATTTTTTTTCAAAAGAATTATTATTTCTGTTTGATTTATCAATAACGGTCTTGCTGTAATTATGGCAGGAATAATGAATGGATCTTCTGTCTGCCATGAATTATGCTGCCTTCTGCACAGCTAGCCTGGTGGGCTTTAATGATGTCTCAGACAAATGAAACATACTAAAGTTTGCTATGCACAGCCACTTTCAGTGTAACAGAACTATAGGTCCGTTTCTGAGCCAAATTTTTATGCAAACTATCACTTTAAAGAGATAAAAGAAAGGTGCTTCTAATTTCTCCCTTTATCAGAAGAGTGATTGGCACAGGTTTGAAGAATTGGTGCTTGCGATCTAGTCTCATTGCTCTACGGTCCACCAGTGGCTGCCAGCCACCCTTTCTCACACTGCATAGCGTCTGGTGGTTCAGGAGGCCTTGCTGACATCAAGCAGCGATTGATGGGGATATTACGTGGTAAGAATGAGAGGAAGCAGAATCCGGCCTGTGAGCTGGGGCCCTCAGCACGCCATCAGATGCGTCCTTCTTTGAATGGAAGGCATATGCCAGAATTTTTATCAGAGAAGAGGTAACCTTCAAAGGACCTTATTGTTAATTTCAGGGCCATTTTCTTTCTAAAAATTTCATGATGGAGAAATAACTTGGCTACATTGATGGCTTTAGACTGAAGGATCTCCCAGTCTCACTTTGCATTTTGCCTGGCCATTTGGAGTGGTTACGCCTGTCACCTCATCACTAAATCCAGTAATGAAAATGGACCTTTTAATGAGTTACATACAATGCATAATTGCTGTAAAACTCTAACATCCTTTATGCAAATGATTCTTTGGAGATCATTAATTAGTTTTTGAGGAATATTAATTTCTCCAAACCAAAAAAAAAATATATTACTACAGGGAAATGGGCTTGAATTAGTTTTAACTATGATAAAATTACACTCTGTGACAATTAATCAAGTGGAGCACAAGAGAGCCTGGTTTAAAATGAAAAGTATACTGTTAATACTGCTTCCCATGGTTACAAGTAATTAGTATGCATAAATAGTATTTTAAGAAGAATATAAGTTATCTGTGCTTTAGAATATTTCCTGCTTGCACCTTGATGTGAAAATAGCACAGATACCAATAGTTTGGAGGTACTCTTGTGCCAAAATGATTATAGGAACATATTTCTAAAACATACGAATTTTAATCCGTGCCCCAAGAGTGCATCTATTTGTATCATAGGGCAGCTACAAAACAGCTTGAGTTCAGGCTATTAAAAAAAAAAAAGGAAAATAAAGCCAAGTGATTCTGCCCGAACAAAACTGTGATTGAGATACTTTAGTACAAACAGAGCTGCCCTTGGGGCATCATATAAACTTATTATAAAGCATTGAAATAACACTACAAAGTTAATTTTATTAAAATTAACAATGCCTTCCTCTCCATCATTCTCACATTAAATGGAGCACTGAGGAAGAGAACAGTTGATCCAGTTTGCAAGATTATAAATAGCCACAGATTGTTTTCTGAATACTTAAAGGATACAGTTCAATGAAAAAAAAAAAAACAATTGTGTTATATTGCCACTAAGTTAAGCCTTTATTTCTGGAAAGCTGAGGCAAACTATTTGTTTGCATACAATTATGGAGCCAAATACTGCCCCCAGATACACTCACATAAATCTAGACTATCTTTTCTGAATTCTGTGGAGTTGCTCCACCTTACAGCTAGTGTAACTAAGATCAGAATTTGACAAGTAATAACATACTGACTCCTCAATTACTATTGATCCCAAGCATTGAATTCTGCAACTGAAGAACCCCATCCCTGCCTTCGTACCGTGCTGGAGGTAGGCCAGAGTTCTCCCATCTTTCTTTCTCCTGGTTCACATAACTAAGCAGCCAGCACGTCTCTGTGGACACGGCACTACAACAGTAGACATATAAAACACTCTCCAGGAAACTGAAATATACTCAGAAAATTGAAACTCCCTTTTCTATGTGCAAAGTGAAGTGGCAGTGCTGATAGCATCAAGGTTGCGGGTTCGATCCCCGTACAGGCCACCACTTAGTGTAAGCACTGCTCAGCAACAACTAAAACATCAGTGTGTTATCAACATTATTCTCAGCACAAATCCAAAACATAGCCTCATACTAGCTACTACGAAGAAAATTAACTTTATGCCAGCCAAAACCAGCACACAGTGGTAGTAGCAGTGGCAGTAGTAGTGGCAGTGGCAGTGTCTGTGAGAGGTGACATCCCCCGTTCTAGGACTGGTGCTGACGTTGACAGTCTCCAGAAGCTGGCATTCAACAATCATGTTTTCTTCCTTCTCATCCACAGGTGGGTAGGTCTTTCCATCTCTGAGGCTATATGTAATTTGCTCAGCAGATGTGCTCTGCAGTATGTCCCAAGATCAGCAGAAGCAGGATGGTGATGGGCAGCCACAAGAACAAAGATGTGCTCTCAGCTCTTGCAGTCTAGACTTGGCACAGGTGCCTCACAGCTTCTTCTGGGAGTCCTCCAGGCTGGAAGTCTAGCCCTTGGGGCGCAGTGCTCTTGTCATCATCCCTGACACTTCCTTAATTATCCATAAATGTGTACTCCCCTTGATTTTGTTGGAATAACAGTTGTGAATAATAATGACAAATAGTTTATTGGGTTTTTCACAGAGGGCAGCCTGAGACATCTGATTACTCAACATTACTCTTTATGCTATGGGATTTAAGATCTAAGCAACCTATCTGTGATACTGATAGAATGCTGTGGCCTTGGGCAATCATGACTTTTTCTACTAAGAATATTTATCCTTATGTTAAACTTTTAATATTCATGAAGACTCCCAGAGACAGGATAGATCTTTTTGAATAGTTCACAATAAGTAAATAAATAAATGGGTTTGCGCATTGTTTGCTGCTCACTCTAATCCCTGCCCTTCTAAATAAATGCTTTAAGTGCTCTAAGCAAGTACAATACACTATAAATGGGATCACACACTGCTTTTCTGTAGACAGGTGTAATATGTTTATACCATGTTTCAGACTTTCCATGGGAATGAAAAAATGAAAATATCTCTGGATCTGTTGCTGGTATGCTCAGGATTTTTTTTTTAATCACAAGAAAGAAACATACTGAATTAGTTGTAGTTGTTTGTACTTCAGTGTAATTTAAGAGGCTCACAAATATATTTAAATCACCACAATTGTATTAAATTATATCTCCTTGTAATACAGATTACATGTTTGCCTATAGTGGACATAAACTGCATTTAACACCATATTATCTGGTATTAAAGGGAAAGTAAGATGTGCACAAAGCTATACAGCAGAATTCAGGTTCAATGATTAAGCTTTTCCTTCAATGCACTACAGTCAGTGCAAAATCCTAGATAATTTATTCAGCAAAGGCAGAAACAGAAACAAGGAAAATAAATGGTTGACAAAAGGCAGCATTTTGAGCTCCACACCTAAGTTCTGTAGTTGATATATTTTGACAGCTTATATAAATGTAATTGAGGAAGAACTGTAATGATAAATCAGAAACTGAAATTTGAGCACCACCTCATTTCTTGCCAAATGTTACAGGTATTTTAGAGTAAAACCAAATTTTAATCAATTCTGTTGACTGAATTCTTGGAACCTACTTATCAAATATGTTTGGATGCAAACAGAGAAGTTGTTTCCCAAAAGTAATTAATTTTGAGCCAATACTAAAAAATGCCAACACCTTGCAAATATTCGGTGTCACTGCAAAATCCTTAACTTGGATTTAATGTGTTGTGCTGGTTTTGACTGGGATAGAGCTAATTTTTTCCATAGTAGCTAGTATGGGGCTCTGGTTTGGATTTGTGCTGAAAACAGTTTTGATAATACAGGGATATTTTCATTACGGTTGAGCAGTGCTTACACAGAGTCAAGGCCTTTTCTGCTTCTCACCCCACCCCACCAGCGAGTAGGCTGGGGGTGACAAGAAGTTGGGAGGGGGCACAGCTGGGACAGCTGACCCCAACTGACCAAAGGGCTATTCCATAACACATGGCATCATGCTCAGCATATAAAGCTGGGGGAAGAAGAAGGAAGGGGGGGACGTTTGGACTTACGGTGTTTTGTCTTCCCAAGTAACTGTTACACGTGATGGAGCCCTGATTTCCTGGAGATGGCTGGACACCTGCCTGCCCATGGGAATCAGTGAATGAATTCCTTGTTCTGTTTTGCTTGCGCACATGGGTTTTGCTTTACCTATTAAACTGTCTTTATCATCTCAACCCATGAGTTTTCTCACTTTTACTCTTCAGATTCTCTCCCCCATCCCACAGGGGGGCAGTGAACAACTGTGGTGCTCAGTTGCCAGCTGGGATTAAACCACAACAGTCCTTTTTGGTGCCCAATATGGGGCTCAAAGGGTTCAAGATAACAACAGATTTGATTAAAATGTGCTCGATTGAATTTATAGCTGTTATTGCTGTTCAGCTATTAATGGGCAGGCTCCTGTGCTTGCCATGGGGCTTGCTTGCCTTACTGTGTATTAGAGTCGAGTGCTCGTTAGTGGCTGCTTTTTGCTTTCTCTGCTTGCCGTACTGCTGTGCTGCTGATCATCTGACTCTGCTGTGCCTGGGAACATTTTGATAACAGCAGTGGCCATGTGCCTGGGCTGGCAGATGGCCAGGGCATGGCTGCTGTTCTGTGCTGCTGTACTGGACAGGCTGGAGCTCCAGTGTGAACTCGAGTTGAAGGGACTGTGACCTGTGGAAGAGTCCACGTGGGAGCAGGACACCCTGAGGTGTCTATGGCCGTGGATCACTCCATGCTGCAACAGGTACACCTTGAAGCATCAGTGGCTGTGCATGAGGTCATGCTGGAGCACCTCAAAACATGTGGCCATGGATAAGCCCACGACAGGGCAGGTACTCCCCTGGAGGGACTGCAGCCATGGGTAAGGCCATGTTGGAACAGGTTCACTCCTGAAGGGACTGTGGCTGTGGATAAGGCCATGCTGGAACAGGTGCACCTCAAAGTGACTGCAGCTGTGGATAAGTTCATGCTGCAGATGGTATACCCCTGGAGAGATTGTGGCTCAGGCTCATAAAGCTCCACTTGGAGCAGGTACACCCCTAAGGGACTGTGGTCCGTGGATGAGTCCAAGCTGGAACAGGGGCAAGGGGAAGAGTTCATTGCAATGTTAAACCTGACGGTCTGGTCCAAAGGGACCAGGGGTGGAGAAGCCCTATGACTATTTTAGGGTGTGCTTTGTGAGATTTGATTAAGAAATTATCAATTCTCTGTCCTTTTTGAATGTCTTCATAGAGCTATTTTCTCCTGTGGATCTTCAGCACTGCTTATCATAAACTGGAACATTGACTCCAATACAGGTACTTGCCATTTTCCAGGATAAAAATTCGATTTTCTTCTAGCATGTAATAGCAGTTATGGGATATCCTCACTTAGTCACCTGGGTTCATAAGATCAATAAATCAGCATAACACAGCTAGCTTCATAAACCTCATATCCCAATTTAAAATTATTTTTCAAAGCTAACTTACAAACCTACTAAACTAACTTGTGATCCTTTATCTATTAGATCAGAACTGTCAGCATCCAATAATGAAAAAAACCTTTATGAAATGCATTTTTTAAAAGTTTGTAAAAGTCTTTGTAAAAAAAGTCATTGTAAAAGTTACTACAATTCTGAACAATAACAACTGGAATGTGGGATTCCTGCAGGAATAATGTGAGTATAGGATCCTGACATCTGAGAAGTGTTCATTTTTCAAAACATGCTGTCAATATGTCATTAATATTAAGAGAAATAAGGTTAGTAAAGTTCAATATATATTGAAGAGTTTCCTTGACATTTAACACATCATATTAAAAGCTTCTTCAAGAGGAAAGAAATATCAACTTGTCACCTAGAGATTGAAATTGAACTGCTCTGAGACAAACTGCTGTTTCTTCCCCATGATGAAATTCACAGGATGGGCAAAATGTCAAGATAAAAATAAACTATCTGGGAAAAAACATCAAAAGAAATATAGCCATTGTTACAGTTACTGCCAAAATAATCTAGAAAATCCAGTTGCTTCCCAGTAATAATATGTGACAGAAATCCCCACACATTCAGATCTGCTCTTGAAACACAGTGGAAAGTATTACTGAAGGTACAGTAGTAGTGCTCCATGTAGTTTGTTAAATTCCCTGGGAAGAAAATAGCTCCATTTTTTAAGATAGATCATATTTTCCAATCACAAAGCACAAAAATTTATTTTCTGATTTTTGAAAAAACATTATGAGTAAAGAAGAAACCCTATAGCTCTACGAAATACTATGCAGTGAAGCTGATGATTGCCAAATCACAGGTAATCTTAGTAGGACAATTTTACATTGAAAGACTGCTGAATAATTTATCTGAGTATATTCATTGGTAAAAACTATTGTGAAGATATTTAAATATATTGCTGAATGAGCAATATCAAGTACAAAAGCCTTAGTCATGAAAACTAAGTAAAGACATATTAATAGGAAAGCTAGGATAAGACCTATTCTTTTTCAGAACAGATTTTGATGTCTGGAATTACTACAGATCTGCTTGCTTTACTACTGCTCAGTCTTTTGCTTTTTGTGGCCATGACTCTTCAAGAAAAAAATGAATACTCTCAATTCTTCTTCGTAGTAGCCAACAAAATGTGTGTGATTGCTTACAGCTTATAAGTGTAAACTCTGGTTGCCAGTTAAGGACAAGATGTTACACTAAAGCTTGCCACAAATCTAAATTTTTCCATGGTAAGTATCTCATGTTATCTAACACATCAAGTATCTCCTATTATTTACTTAGCATTTTAGAAATATATAGAAACTTAATCTATTCTTAGCCTTTATCTTCAATTCTTTACATATGTATTAGTAGCATCATATATTTTAGTGGCATCTTTTTCTTTTTTTTTTCATCTAAAAACTGAGGAAACATTTCTCTTCAATGAAGATGCATGCTCCAGAATTTGAGTTTCAATTTAAAATCCAAGCAAATACTTCACAACTCTCCATCTTCCAAGAGCCTTTAAAAGGTCCATTGTCAAACGAAAGCTCAAAAACTTATATTCACTCTTTCACCATGTTTTCAAAGACGTTATCTGACAACCCCTCCCCTAGACCCAGTGACAGAGAAGCCAGTAGCTATTTAAAAGGATCGCCCCTTTTTCCAAGAAAAGCAGTGTACAGAAATTTGTGAAGCTGGTATCACAAATGTACGTGTGACTATGCATTATAAAACCTTTATCATCTGATAAAAAATGAATTCTAGCTGCTTGTTTGGAAATTAATTTTCTTTGAAGCGCTTTTTTTTTTTTTTTTTTTTTTGCCACCACACCTAACTGTTTACTTGAAAGGTAATCTTTGACAGGGAACAGTTCTTTCTAGATTGGCATTTTCAGAATGTAATCAGATTAATCCATCAGCCACAAAGAGAAGATGTTGAAAAAATATTGTAAGAATAATCTGAAGAAAACTCATTTTCCTTGCAATTGTGCCCTGAAAATTTCAAGTGCTGATCTTAAACAAGCTCAAGGAAAAAGGTGTGAACTATTCTGAAAGATACAGAATGTGTTCTTCATCCTTTTCTTTATTTTTTAAATTCTTCTTGAAAAGGCCAGCTATAACAGGTATAAGACTGAATTTTCATTCAGGACTCATCATGCCAGCTCTTAATAGTTCATGCTTTTCAAAGCAATGGAAAATTTCTTTCGCACACACACGCATAAGGCAAATACACACATAAAAATCCAACAAAATCCAAATTATGTTGAAAGAACACCATAAGACTATTGAAGAAAACTTTCAAATGTTAAGAAATGCTCATCTTTAATTTTCCTGTGCATCCTTCATTCTGCCCTCTTTGTGCAGAGGCTTCATGACAAAATCTAATTATGTGATCACTTTTCTCTTCCACAGGACCTCTGCTTCATTCAGTGCACAGAATGTTCACATAATGAGCAACTACTCAATATTTTGTTTTCTCCTCATTTTTCAATGTGTGACCTGAGGCCTTATTTACTGCACACTAGTCAAACCCTTCTCTCAAGACAGAATTGTTAATTTCCTCATGAGTTTCTCTGGTGCTCATCACCACAGTACCTAAACAATTAAAAATAATAATTAACCAGTGTTCACAACACTCCTGCAAGATTACAGAGAACCGACAAGCAAAGAAATTAAGGTCAAGAAGGTCTACTAATTTGGTGTCTGTAGACAATAGTCTCCTTCAGTGCATATTTCTTTCCTCTTGTACAATGACTTAGACCCTTTATTAAAAATATGTATATACTGTACAATTAAAGCCTGTAGCATAGTACATATGCAGAAGGCAAAAGTATGATTAGAAAAGTAAAGCGAATTCTGAAATGTCCTGACTATGAAATTATTTTCCTTCTTGATGCTAATAAAATTCCTATAAGGGAGCTTTTTCATGAAATTATCTAAAATTTTAATGAAAAAGTCCAGTTCTATTACAGAGTATGAAACTGAGAGCAGTAAGGATTTATATCAGGATGAGAAAGCTTTGTGCTATTTCCGCTGAAAGAGTAGCTGACAGCGGTAATAATTCATCAGCTCTTGTGTGGACCAGGTGCAGGAAGGACCAGGACACTGGGTGAGATTTGTAGATGCTTGCTGGTACCAGGGGAATGGCATGAAGTGGGAATCCTAAGTTCCACTACAGGTTTCGCAGGGCAACACATTCTTTGGGTAAGATGACCTTTTTTGTCTGCATCCTTCTTCCCCCACAAGAGTGATTCAAACCTCTCCCTAGCCAATCTCTTCTCTACATCTTTTCTTGTGATAATCCCATTCTATCTTGCAGGAACTTCACGTTATAAGACATGAAGGATAACTTCATATAGTGTTTAGGGAAAGTGTTTAGGGAAAGCCATTTAAACCAACCATAACTAACAATACATAATACTAGTTTTTCCAACAGATCCAAAGCCAGATAGCCAAAAATTCTTCCATTTCTTTTCATCTCCTGGCTGAGAACTTTGTAACATTTGTCCCTTTGGTAGTTTTTTTGTTTTGGTTTTTTTTTTGTACTGATACATCTTGTGAAACATTTCCCATCAAAGACAGAAGGTCTCTGAAAAAGATACATCTGTTAAGATTCAAGCCATTAATATGCATTAATATCTGGCCTTTCCTCTGCAATTTAACCTATTACTTGGACTCTGACTTAAAGCTTATTTTTCTAAAGGAATTTAAGTTTTCCAAGTCATCCTCTCTCACAAGTGCATAATCACCTACTTGTCTGAAAACCTAGCTAATTTCCTTATATCATGCCTGGATTACAAAGGCAAGTTGGAGCAAAAGTGAAATAAAGCAGTATATCCTTTCCTCCTTCCACTTACCACTCATCAGTGAGGCACAGGCTCCTGCATCATGAGGGATGGTCTCAGCTGAGCACTTGCACTGTCGCCACCTTCCCCATTTATACACAGGAGCAGAGGGCTTCTCACCTACTGCTATTTCTCGAGAGTTTTAACTGTAGTAATGTAAATGAAGTGTTCAGTTTAAAAAGAGAAATAAAAGTTAGAACACAGTGTACAGACCCTTTGAAACTGTTGTGTTTGGTGACCTCTAGTGCTAAGGGTCTGAGTTTATTTTCACACTATATTTTCTTCTAGGATAAAACACATATACAAATATATGCTGTAATGAGCTACAATTGTGTTCAAGGATGCATATGAACTCTATTTTCCTCTCCTATCCTGCTCTTTAAATATCTATTCTTTTTTAAAAGAAAGTTATTGCCATGTGCTTGTCCAAACCTGCCATAGTTAAGCACATTAGTGTTGAGTATAAAGATTCCTCTCTCAGAGAGAGCATTAAGGCCCAGTCTCTGCTATATTCAAGAATACAGGGAATATGAGATGACTTAGAGAAGGGTCTGTAGTTCTAGAAATTAGTCTGCTCATTAGTGAATGAAATTAACTCTTCATATCTGCCTTTACCAAAATACACACTGCCTTATACTCCATGACTGTGATCATGAAAGAACCACAGAAAAAGCACTGTATGACAAATCAAATACTGGCATGCTCTGAGTAACCAAGAAGAGATTTGCATTTGGTTTCATGCATTGTATTTAAGGAAAAGATAGAGTTTGTAACCAAACAAATGGTATTTTAGAATAAGGGAATAGGCTTATAGAGAACTTCAAAATAAATTATCTCCCTTTTCTGTTCATTAATTGTCCTGAACAGATCTGCATACATAGGTGTACCTAACTTTTTTCTGAAACAGAAATTGGGAACTCTTCCCCAGAGAATCTCAACACTGGTATTGGATATGCCATAACTGTGGATTAACGGTAGAATAAGGACAGAGTTTGACTCATGTGGTTTCCCCATCAAAGACTAATATTTTATGGTTTTGATGGGACTGTAGTTTATGTGAAATTAGGTCTTAGGTATTTAACAGCTTATGCAGAAACTTGAAGCAGAAGGCTAGACACCTTACAGTTGAAATAAAGAAGAATGTTCCAAACCAAGGGAATATTAGGAAATACTAAAAAAGTACAAAAGGAAATAGAAAAAATGCAAGCATCCCGGGTAGAGTGGAAGAGAGGGAAAACAACAAAGCTGTGGAATGCAAAGCCAAGTGAACAGGGACCTAATTTCTTAAATTCTTAACAATGAAAACAAAACACACACACAAAAAGACATTAGAATAGCAAAAATAGGAGTTCAAAGAGCAATATGACAACAATGGGCTAAGTTTTAACAGCAGTGATCCGAATGAAGCACTAGGGAGGGCTAGGGGAAGGATGAGATAATGTGGAATGAGAATTGCCAAAGAGATCACAGCCAGCGAGAAAATTGAAGAAGCTTGGGAAAATTTTAGCTGCCTCAGCAAATAAAAAATGATTGAATCTTCAGCACTACTTTGGATAGAAAGAATTTGTAGATAGCCTAGACATGAAGGATGAATAGCAAAGACAAATGAGTTGGAAATGACACAAGGTATGGCCTCAGCTGTCAGGGAATATGGTGGTAAATATGCTAGAAAATGGGAAAAACAGGGAAACTTTCGAAGAAAAGCAAGAAGTGACAAGCTGAAATATTTGCTGGGCTGGAAGAAAATAGCTCGAGATTTAGAAAAAGAGTTTGTTAGCCACTGACATATTTTGTAGTGCAAGAGCTGCTAGGACTGATAGGAAAAAAAGCAAATTAAAGCGTAAAAGATCAACTAAAGTTGTAAGGTGAAGGGTACTGAGAAACCTGAAAAAATTAAGAACACTCAAGGAGGATGCAGCCCCAGCAGTTGACAACACTTCCAAGAAACTCAGGGTAGGAGGATATGACCAACTTTGTCAGAAGCAGAAAAGAGAAACTTCTTATCTGTTCACTGACATCAAAGCAGTTTTCATAAACTCACTTGAAAGTGTTGTAATTCTGTTTCATTCAAGCACTAAAAAGGCAAACAATGAAAAGAGCTTGCTCTTGAGTGTGGGATGTTAATGACAAGGGAATGCACTGGGAAAAGCACTGGAAGAAGGTGGTTAATAGCTCATTGCTGCTATCCATCCATCAACCAGATGGTGCAGAAAAGCAAAGGTAAAAAGGAATTGGAAATTACATTTCTGTAACTCCACACTTCAGACATAGTAAAGTAGGCCTAAATCCTCATTTCTCACTTAATTGCAAAGAAATTTACTCCAATATATTGCCTTGAAGACATGAGGCAGTTTAACTAATGTCATTATAAATACTATGTTTCTCTTGGTTTTAGTTCATTTTCATATTATTTGCATTCCTTTTAAGCCTGCTTGTGACATAATGAATGTACCTTTATTTTTATGTACAGCACATATATAGAGGAAAAAATCCCACACACCAGGGAAACTCAAAGAGGTCTTCTAAATAAGGAAATGGAGAAGAGCCAATCCAGCTAATCAATAGCCTAAATATTTTTTAAATAAAAACAATGGGCAAGAGCCTCAGACTTAATTAAATGTGTTTTAACTCCGGTAGCACAATGGGCACTTAACAACACTTTAAACAAGCAGCTAAGAGTTTCTCAGAGCAGGGAGTCCTTGAACAGCATAAAGCTAGGGCAACCAGTTTATATTTCCTACTTTAAATCCTTGGATGTGGAAAATGAAGAGGGAAGAAAGAACCATGCCGGGACAGTGGGGGACGAGGTTGGCTGTGGTGCTATTGCTACAGTAGCTTACCTGGCAAAGCCCCAGCCAACTGAACCGAGATCACTGTAAGTCACAGCCCCGCTACATCACAACTAAGTAATGAGGTAGTGAATAGAAAAAATTGCTCTTCTTTCTACCATCTACGTCTTTTCACACCACTCCAAGATGATTCAGATTGATACCTTTCACACACTCACTGGATGCAAACATGTACCTAGTGCAAAGCTGGAACCTCAGCAGAAAAGCAGATGTCTTGCTCATCTTACAGTCTAAATATAGGAATGAAAGACAGTTTCCTTCATTATCTTTGTGGGGAAAAGTCACACTGTGAGATTTATATTGAAATGACATGATTTCATACAAAAATAATTATTAGATCTTCTTTTTCAAACATACTATGCTCAAATTTCTGAGTTTTTACTTGTATCTTCAGGAAATGCCACAACAGTTGTCTTAAGGTCAGTTGGACCAATGAGATTTAGTCACCTTTTTTCCAACAAAAGTGCTAATTCCCAGTGTTAGAAAATAAAAGAAACAAAGCAGTAAACACGAGCAAAAATATGTCCAGTAAGAACAATCTCTGCTATCCTATAAATATATTTGTCCCACAGACATTTATAACTGATTAGCATATTAAATTATAAAAGAACTGTAGAACTTTTCCTGTTATGATTGAAATTTGCATGTAAAGCACAGATGGAAATTTATTTACAGCACTTTTTCTTCTGCTTATTGCAATGGACCCTTAACTTAAGAACAAAATGAATATTCAAGTAAATGTAAATCACTTAGAGTGATCTTTTAAAGATGTCTTTAATCTAGTCATTCACAGAACAATTGCAGAAAATAATTCTGGATTTCTAATACACGAAAATTTATTCATTTCTATAGATGCATTAAAATGAGAGGTCCAAACTCTGAGAATAAGACAAGCACTAAGTGACAAGTGCTGTTAGGTTCAATCATTTCTATCTACCTCAGCTGAATGGTAATTAATATTTTATCAAAGACTAAAGAGCCATTGTAGTAATTTGTTGTTGATGCATGTTCTACTATTCGAGGTTTTAAATAGTGTCCTAGTTCTGTATTGAAAAAGAACAAAAGATAAGAATAGAATGTTTTCTTTATATCTGCAAACAGTCAAAGAGAGTACCTCTGGTGCCAAAAAAGGTTATTTGGCTTCTGATCTGCCTTGAGGACTGATACCAGGATTTTTAGAAGGAAGCTGTCATAGTACTTAATGGTGCCCTAATGTTGATGTGTTCACCTCTCCCAAATAATTTCCAAGAGTCAGTGAGCTGCCACAGACATGGAACATGAAGCTGAGCAGGATCTCTGTCCACTGGGACACACGGCAAATCTGCACGGAAACCTGAGGAAAACCTGCACGGACCCAGGAAACCTGCACAGCCTGAGAGCTGTCAATGCTCGCTTGCATAAGCAAGGCCAGTCCCAACCTTAAGCAGAGCATGTGCTCCCAGCCCGCAATATGCACATCTTCAGTAGCACACAAGACACTTTTCAGCTGTACGTGAGTGTTGCCCAAAGTGTCAGCTGGCGGACATATGTTGTCTGGCACAAACCAGCAGCTCCTTCCATCTCCAGAGCTGGTATCCCAAAAAATTGGGTCAGGAACACCTCACTTTGTATTACAATCACTGACTAGCTGCAGAAAGCATGTGAGCAATTGTCATTTGCTTTATGTATGTTTCCAGTGTTATTGGCACTGTGTGGACTATTCATAAGCTTGAAAAGTATCATCTTACATGAATTCAAGTATGGGGACTAGTTTATAGCGGAGTATCAAAATACCGGTCTGCTGTTGAGCTGGGTTTCAGAATGCCGACCTGTAACACAGAAAGAGCAGCAGTGGTGAGATCCTTTAACTAGCACAGAGTCAAATCAATAAATTTGAAAGAGCAGTGCAGTGCCATGCTGACTGGCCAGTTCAGGCCATCAGCCTATATACCCTGAGGAGGACCACATTTTCAAAAGAACACACCTCCTATTCTTGAAAATTTTCCATAGTTCTGGACTACACTAAAGAGTGTATACATATTCTCTTCTGTACAGCCTAATCACACCTTTGCAAATGCATCTATAATTCTCAGTACCTCTGTTTCTCCATCTGTCAAACGCAGATAAAAATACTCTTAAATTACAGAGCTGCTGCGAGGCTTAATTTATTAATGCATGTACTCTGAGATTCAGAATTGGAAGGAATCACACACATGAATTATTATTATTATTATTGTTCCATTTTAAAAATATTTTGAAACAATAAAAGAACCAGCAAAAGATGGTATTTTGAAAACATCGGTTGTTAAATTCTTTTGAATATTACTGTGCTGAAGCTATTAAACAAATCCATTTTATCATACAGCAACAGAACATGTAAAATCATTACAACTGATGCTTAGTTCAAAAGACCCAGAGTTTTCTGCAGTCATAAGTAAGTCTTTTTCTTAAGTGTATGAAAAACTTCAGATAGTGAAAGCAGGCAAGGTAACCATGATTTCTCTTGAGAATTCTTGATAATAATACCATTATCTATTATACAGTGCACGTGCATGACAGTTTGGGGTCTATCAGAATTTCTGAAACAACTCTTTTTGCATAAGCTCTTATAAATTGGCTGAACATTGCACCAGAAATTATAAACTATGGTTCTGCAAGCAGGTAGGTCAAAATAGTCAAATTTAAGAGCCTGAAGCTAATCACAAAAGCTATATTTAGGACTCTAAATCAGGGGCCTTATTTCACAGATACTTAGCATTGCTAGTTGCCCTACATGCCATAAGCAATCTCATCATGGCAGAAATGCCACCACCAAATGCCTCATACATTTGCATGCTGCTGTTCTCACCCTCCAGAGCCCCGAATCTTGTGCAGTCACAGGTGTGCAGAACAGCACTGCCTTCTACCAAATCAGTTTCCACAGCTGACTAGGACTTGCTATTTATATCTTAGCAGGATATTAGCTTCATAGGATTCTACATACAATTACTGTAAGAGACAGACTGTTATATGCCTTATATTACAATTATATTCTGTATATGAACTTTTTTCCAGAGGAAATATATCCAGAAATGAACATGCCACAAGATTAGCCTACAGAGGCATAAAACTGAATATTCATAGTAAATCCATTAACAGGAAAGTTTTAGTATTAACACACAGTAATTCTCAGGAAAACTTTCAGAAGAGCTCCACTTCTACCAGACTTGCACTGCACTCAGTTTATATTGTAAATCTTAACAGCACTATTAACAGACTTGATTGATTAGGAAAATTGAGTGGCAGAGTTTAAGTAGATTCAGGAAGCGTGCTATAGATCTGTATAAATTTTCATAATATTTTGTTTTCTCTTTTCTCAGCTGGTAATAGAAATTCTTTCAAGCAGGAGTAGCCCCAGCTGTTGTCCTTAAATATTTGGCAGTTTTGCTTACAGTAAGATTAAGTTACCTCAGAATCTGCAGTATTGGCTTTTACTTTGCACATTTCAAATAAGAAATGCTCTAAATAGTGCGAATAATACAGTTAGTTTACTGAAAATCCTTAGGGCATAGACATATGTTGTGAATGTAGCTGCAGCAGTTTTAGAAATTACCACCCCCAGCTGTTTACTACCACCCCACAGCTGGAAATTACACCCCACACGCAGCTGGAGCACCCTAATTGTCCATATGGGCAGTCATAGTTAGTTCCTGTGAAAAGCAGACATCTTTGCTCCAGTCACCTTCAAAGGAACAGAAGAAATCCTGGCAACAGGATGGAATAATGTGGAGATGGTAAAATCCTTAGTAATAGAGAAGAAAAGGTAAAAACTATCAATATTTTGTTGGAAACAAACAGTAGACTGGCCCTCCCTCCTTTGCTCAGGAGCTGTATTTTAGCCAAGACTCTCATCCTTTGTCCTTCCCTGAGCTATGCTGTCCGTATGTCCATGTTTATATCCAAAAACTGTGATAACAGTCCCAAAGCCCTAAAAATCCTAGCCAAGGAGAAATCTGGCCTGCAGAACTGTACAAAGTGGGCAGTAGAAAGGAGGCATGGAAGGGCTCTATACCCACAGCCTGCAGGGAGCAGCGCTCCTTCAGAGCCTGGCTCCAGGTAGCTCTCACAGCTTTACTGTCCACAGTGGATTTCTTCCACTTGGAGTGGCATTTCCCCTCCAGCTCTGGCCACCTCACGGAAACTTGTCTACTGTTTTTCAAAGGCTTACTGCCTGGAAGAGTTCACAGCCCTCAGCCAGGCACTCTGGCTGAGAAAAATATAAAGCAGAGGGAGAATTAGCCCTGTGGAGAGAGGGACTCACCAGAACTTTTACACTGGAAAGAGGGCTGCTTATACCAGCTCACAGGAAACTCCAAGGAGATGGGGAAGGAGGACAAGTTCTAAAAAAAATCTGGT
The DNA here is from genome assembly GCF_034638445.1 of Ciconia boyciana. Classification (NCBI taxonomy): domain Eukaryota; kingdom Metazoa; phylum Chordata; class Aves; order Ciconiiformes; family Ciconiidae; genus Ciconia; species Ciconia boyciana. The sequence continues at coordinate 40,052,515 of NC_132938.1, forward strand.
GGAATAAAACCTTTTCTTCCATTTACCTCCAACTGCCAGGAATCCTTCTTGGATCAAATGTCCTAAGACATTGCTCTTCCAAAAATTTAGAAATAGGTGCAATACAGGCACTGCCATCCAATGCCTGAAAGTTACAGCATTCATATAGGCTATAAAAGACATAGATTGAAATAGAATCATAGAGTCATAGAATGGTTTGGGTTGGAAGGGACCCTTAAAGGTCATCTAGTCCAACCCTCCTGCAATGAGCAGGGAGCACAGACATGGATGAAAACAAGTATCCACATTTCCCTTTTTCTGAGACAAGAAGATGTCCTGTAAGTGAGATCCCTCAACCTCCCTTTCTGAAGCTGTTCCACTGCCTTTAAAATACAGAAATAAATATATGAGCTTGCAGAGTGAGAAGGATTCGAGAGTCTTATGGGTACTACCTTCTCCTGGGAAACCTGCATTTCAGTCAGTGCTCCCACGAATATTTACACAAAGAGAAAAAACTCCTAGAGGAGAGATTAAAAGAGACTCCACTGAGAATGCCCTGTTTGGGATTAAGCACCAGAAAGGCACCTACGCACTGCTCATTTCTCTCAAGAGTCTTCAGTACATTGGCTTCAGAGAAGAATCCAGCCAAAGAAGTTCCCATGCTCTCTTCTTCCCCTTCTCATTCTCTCCCACATTCACACATCCTTAGGTATGGGGCAATGTTACTGTGAGGCCACACTGCTATAAAACAATTAAATTATTACCACAGAAGAAGAACAACAACAACCACCCCAAAGGTGGTGTTTTGACCGGAGTCATTTCACTAACCTGCCCCAATCAGCCATGAGAACATGAAAAAAGGCTCAGAGATTTGCAGTACGTAGACGGGAACAAGTAGGAGGAGAGTACTTTTTAGCACAGAGAAAGGTAGACAGGAGGGAGAAACAGAAAGAGAGAAGTGATTATGGGTGTCCACTATAATGGGACTGAGCTGCCTCAGGGCAGCTCTGAGCCTAGGTATCTGACGACTGTCAGAGGGAACTTAGACACTTGAGTGAGATTAATTTCATTTGTAGCTGCATAAGTGTTAGACAATCAGTGTAGCAGTAAGTTACAGTACTTCTAGGTTCCCTATACAGTCTATGGAGAGATGAAGAGCATTTCATTTCATCTGCCTTAGACATCTGATTGGGATGGAATGAATCACGCTCTGGAAGAGCATGGCTGTCTACATTGGCTATAAAAGGAGACAAAGTAAAAATATTTAAACCAGATGTTTGATATTTGTATTACTGAAGTTAGATGACTTCCACTCCTATGAATTCTTGCAACTGCCACAGTAGATGGCAGCTGAGAAAACATTTCATATATTCCAGGCTTCTCTTCAGGATGGTCCCTCTTCTTTCAGGTGTCTTTTTCCTTTGTGTATGTAGCCACAATCTTGCTTGTTATCAACTTCTAATGAAGATGATGGTAAATATCAGTGTTTTGCAGTATTGGTACACTACCAGAGATACTGACTATACATCCTTTCTGAGTGGTAACAGCTACTGTAAAACCCAACATTATTGTGCACATATAGTTACAGTTGGTTTTCCCCATGTAAATCACATTGCACGTAACTACCCATATTGGACTTCAACTATCATTTTACTGTTCAGTCACTTAACACAGGGGGATCCCTCTGCAACTCTCTGGCACTGCCTTTCATTTTTATTGTCTTACTTATCGTAGTCTTTCCAGTAAATTTTGTCAACTCACTTCCTTCTCCGTTTCTTCATTGTTTATGGACATGTGAAATAGCAAAGGTGTCGGTAAAGGCTCCTGTGGGTCTCCACTGATAACCTTTTACCACTGTAGAACAGCTCATTTAGTCCTACCCTCTTGTTTGTCTGTCTTTCAGGTAGTAATCCACAAAAGGACTCTTCCCTCTTGCTATAGAGACAGCTTTGATTCCGTACAAGCTTTCAGCACAGGGCCTTTGTTAAATACATTTTGAAAAGCCAAGCATAACATATATATTTGGATATAGCAAGTTGAATCACTGTCCTGGTTTCAGCTGGGATAGAGTTAATTTTCTTTTTAGCAGCCGGTATAGTGCTGTGTTTTGGATTTAGTATGAGAATAATGCTGATAACACACTGATGTTTTAGTTGTTGCTCAGTAGTGCTTACACCAGTCAAGGACTTTTCAGCTTCCCATGCTCTGCCAGGTGCACAAGAAGCTGGGAGGGGGAACAGCCAAGTTTATATACTGAGCATGATGTCATATGGTATGGAATAGCCATTTGGCTAGTTTGGATCAACTATCTTGGCTGTGTGTTGTCAATATTATTCTCATACTAAATCCAAAACACAGCACTATGTTAGCTACTAGGAAGAAAATTAACTCTATCCCACCCGAAACCAGGACATCAGTATATAAACTAGGGGAGTTGGCCGGGGGACAGTGATCACTGCTCGGGGACTGGCTGGGCATTGGTTGGCAGGTGGTGAGCAGTTGCATCACTTGGTTTTTTCTTGGGTTTTGTTCCTCTCTCTCTCTCTTGTTGTTTTCCTTTTAATTACTATTATTATTATTATTATATTTCAATTATTAAACAGTTCTTATCTCAACCCCTGAGTTTTCTTACTTGTGCTTTCCAGATTCTCTCTGCCGTCCCACCACGGGGGAGGGTGAGACAGCTGCTGTGTGGTGCTTGGTTGCCGACTGCAGCTAAACCACGACAATCACCCTTAGCTATAATACTTCTGTGAAATTAATCCCATGTAATTATTACCAGCACATTCTCCACCCCTTATTCCATACCATTTACGTCATGCTCAGGTCCTACACTATCGAATACATCCTCATTGACCACCACCATCCTTCCCATCCTTTGATATAATACACAGATATAATTCCCTTAGTCTATGGATCACCCCTGTAAAATGTCTGTAAAATGTCCATAAATGTCCACAAAATGTCCACTGAGTTCATTTAGTCCATGACTTTGGGCTCCATCTCTTATGGTGGTCACTCAGGACAGGAGAGGTGGTGTGTTGCTTGGAGTTATTGGGCACCTCAGCCAGCTCAGGTTGGGTCACTGCTGCACTTGCACTGCTTCTTGTAAGGCTTGTCCTCCATTGGTTCAGGTGGTTCCGGCTGTAGTAATTCCCATAACATGCTACTCAAGTCATGGGTTACAACAATTTAAAGGTATTTCCATTACAATCTCCACTCCTGGCCCCTTTGGACCAGACCATCGGGTTTAACATTGCAATGAACTCCTCCCCTTGCCCCTGTTCCAGCTTGGACTTATCCACAGACCACAGTCCCTTAGGGGTGTACCTGCTCCAAGTGGAGCCTTATCTATGAGCCACAGTCTCTCCAGGGGTACACCTGCTGCAGCATAGACTTATCCACAGCCGCAGTCGCTTTGAGGTGCACCTGTTCCAGTGTGGCCTTATCCATGGGCCACAATGCCTTCACAGATATACCTGCTCCAGCATGGCCTTACCCACAGCCACAGTCCCTTCAGGAGTGAACCTGTTCCAACATGGCCTTACCCATGGCTGCAGTCCCTCCAGGGGAGTACCCTGGCACATGGCCACTGCTGTTATCAAAATGTTCCCAGGCACAGCAGAGTCAGATGATCGGCAGCACAGCAGTACGGCAAGCAGAGAAAGCAAAAAGCAGCCACTAACGAGCACTCGACTCTAATATACAGTAAGGCAAGCAAGCCCCATGGCAAGCACAGGAGCCTGCCCATTAATAGCTGAACAGCAATAACAGCTATAAATTCAATCTAATCTAGCACATTCCAATCAAACCTGTTGTTATCTTGAACCCTTTGAGCCCCATGTTGGGCGCCAAAAAGGACTGTAGTGGTTTAATCCCAGCTGGCAACTGAGCACCACAGTTGTTCACTGCCCCCCTGTGGGATGAGGGAGAGAATCAGAAGGGTAAAAATGAGAAAACTCCTGGGTTGAGATAAAGACTGTTTAACAGGTAAAGCAAAACCCATGTGCGCAAGCAAAGCAAAGCAAGGAATTCATTCACTACTTCCCATCAGCAGGCAGGTGTTCAGCCATCTCCAATCTTCAGCATAACGGTTACTTGGGAAGACAAAACACCATCATTTTGAATGCCCCCCCCCTTCCTTCTTCTTCCCCCAGCTTTATATGCTGAGCATGATGTTGTAAGGTGTGGAATAGCCCTTTGGTCAGCTGGGGTCAGCTGTCCCAGCTGTGTCCCCTCCCAACTTCTTGTGCACCCCCAGCCTCCTCGCTGGTGGGGTGGGGTGGGGTGAGAAGCAGAAAAGGCCTTGACTCTGTGTAAGCCCTGCTCAACCGTAATGAAAACATCTCTGTATTATCAACAGTGTTTTCAGCACAAATCCAAAACATAGCCCCATACTAGCTGCTATGAAGAAAATTAACTCTATCCCAACCAAAACATTTATAAACTCCATATTATCAGGGTGCCTACGAGTGCTGTGGAGAATGTATTTATGGTTAATTCATCTATAATACAGATATTTATTCATTCACTAATACAACTTGAAACTCAGTATTTGTTTTTTTAATAAAAATATTCCATAATATTTCTTATATTTTAATAAAATAGAGATTGTGCAAGTAATCTTGTCTCTCCCAAAGTCAAAATAGGCCTCATAAAAATTGGCATTTAGATGTAGATTATGTTATGCTGGAGATAACAGATGAGGTTATCAGTTGTTTTACAATTACAAAGGAAATGTATCGATAAAAACTAAACAACACAAATTAAACTGATTCTTACCAATAACACCTGACCATGATGAGTCCTGGTCTGCCCACCTGTTTATATTAATCTTTTAGGCAGCATGAAATTAACAGCCTGCGTTCAACTTGTAAAATAATTTTATTGATAGACTGTGCTTTAAAAGGTTTAAATTTCTCTTTTGCTTCTATTTTTTAAACAGGTCCTCCAAATGATTCATATTTTAGCAAAAATTCTCTCATCTTACGGTATGATCTTAGGCAAACCATACAGCAACATGTGCCTACTGTGCCATCTTCAGGATATGTTTGGAATAAAGTTATCTCGGATTTTGCAGTCTTTCTAAACTAAAGGAGGATACACATATTTTTAATTTTAATTTATTTATTTACTTTGCATAACTCTAGTCAAGACTAAGAAGTTCAATTAGGGAAGTTTAGAAAAAGAAAAAAAACTGGTTTTACCACAACATAAAACAGCTCCTTTTTCTTCATCCTGAGAAAAATGGCCTCAGGCAGCTACTTTGTTAGTTGAACTTTCATTCTGTTCCCTAACATGGTGATGAGATTTGACTGTTGTATTTCTCTGTTCCACTAGAATTTATCTGTTGGAAATCCACAGTACTGTTTTCTGATCTGAAGTAGATGAAGTACTGCATGGGACTTATGCTGCAACTTTTTCTTTTGTTTTTTGTTCTCTGATTTTGCAGCACTGAGCATGGTAGAAAATTATGTTGCACCATACTCTTTTGGTGAACAGCTTCAATTTTACCATGACCCTCTGATTATTTAGTGGATTATTGTCTGGGACTGAGCTGAAGCTTGCTATCTGCTGGTTTGACTTGTGTTCACTCTTTAATGCCAGCATCACCACATCTTGGCTGAAGCAACTATGATTTCTGAAAAATGTATTTCTAGAGGCACCTTGGCTACAGCAGGGAGTTTTTCCTTCTCACGTAGGAGTAAGGAGTATGAACAGCCTGTACCTTAAGATTCAACACAGGTCTCATGACCTGCAAGCCCTGACAACATAGGACTGCCTGTCGTTCTCATGCAAACTGGTGTGAATTAAGTTAACAGCCTCTGTATGCATGGGAGCTACGAATACAGCAGGATCTAGTGAGCTGTAGCTGTAGATCAGGGTGACCCTAATCTCCACAGAAAGGAAATGCACAGAATCCCAGTTATTTTTACACTAACAAATTGATATTGTTAATGAACAACCACAAACCATCTGCATTTAAATGCACTGACATTGTACTTGCCTGGCTCTCCCACATGCAACATGAATCAAACGTGTCCTTTCTTGCAAGAGGAAATCTATTCCTCATGAGGAGGCTGCAGTCTCCATAACTTGCAGCCTCACACCTGCTTACAGAGAAAAAAATGTTAATTTCCTAATAAATACTAAGCAAGAAGCTCAGAAGGAACCACCAGGTTGTTAGTGGAGCTATGCCATGACAACAAAACGATGGCATGACACAAATTTCACCTTATGCAGCTCAAAGAGATAAACAGAAAATAAATTCAGTCCATGTTGGAAAGGTCTGTTGAGTATTTCTCACCCAACAGATTAATGATCACACCTGGAACTTCTATGTAAGCTCTCTTAACACACAGCAAAGTACCAGCTCTTCTTCTGAGATGATCCTAAACCAGTTCTATGATCAAACTAAACCTTTTCTACCTATGAGGTAAACCATGTCTTCACACTTTCTGTGAAGAAAACTCATCATGCATTCTGAGAAGAAAAGCTTTATATTAGACATGAAACCAGTTCAACTGAAAATGCAGGTGCTCAGAAGCACGAACAGTCAGGCACCACAGACCAATTTTGTTCATTTGATGAATTATGGCCATACTGCCAAACCACAGCTTTGTTTCAAAACATGGAAGATAAAGTAGTCAAGCTACATTGACCTTCCTAGCTGTTTCTAGTCATATGAACAAAAAAAGAGTAAGGGAAAGACAGACAGAAGAAATGGTATTGTTCATTCCCAAATAGAGGGCATCAGAGATCTTTCAGCCTTCCTTTCTATCCTTCCCCCTGCTACTAAATCTGCTTTCAGCAGATTATTATCTTCACAGTGCAGAGAAGAGCATTCTAGATCAGTTACACAAAAATAAGCCAGACTGTCCATCTTATGCTCCTACTCACTGTTTCCCTTCCTCTCAAATATTTCCATAATTTACAGTATCCATTGTGGATTTGCTTGAGAAGTGGTTTGTCTGCAAAGACCTGAGTGATTGTTTGCATTAACTCACATGTGACCCTATAGGCTGCTGATTACTTTGCATGGGATGCACTGGGAACAGTGTATCATCCAGCTGAGTCAAGTTTTATCATCCTTTTCATACCAAACAAGTGACAGTGCTTTATAGTTCATGAGAAGGAAAAACTTATCACATCCCAAACATGCAGGTCTTCTAAATTGGATTTTACTAATATATCTAGTGTTATATTTCAAGCAGTCCAGAAATAGATACCTACCATAGAGGTAGGTTTTGAAAGTCTTAAGAGATTCTGGGAACCTAGTTTGATGAAATGAAGAACATTTCACATCATCTTCCTATCTCATCCAGAAAATGTAGGTGATTATCTCCCTACTCTGCTTAACCTGGTTTCCTGAAGCTCATAATGAAAGGTAATGGACTTGATTCTCCAGTCACACGAATGTAAATCTGGAATAAGTCCACTACAAATACCTAAACTATAAAAGTATAAAACTAAAGTAAAAACAGTATCAGAACCCAATTGTTGTAAGTGAATCTTAAATCTCAGTTTTTCCGTAAAGAGAGAATACAGTAATACTTGAAAAGATATTATCGTAAACAAGTAAATAGGGGATTTTCAATAGGGACATTTATCTTCTACTTTTTATGTGTGAACAATACAAGTATTCCTATTATCATTCACTAATTCTACATATCTCAAAAGTAGACCACTTTTTGTTGAAAGCAATCGACACTTCATTGTTCCTTACAGTCATCTTCCTTGCAGAAAGTATAGTATCTGCTTTAACAGTTTAACTTAAACTAACTTCAATGACTCTCATTATTCACTAAAAGTATAAAATTATCTGATCATACACTGGCCATCATATTTATTACAAATCCCAGCTCTTAAAAAAAGCTTTGTAGAAACAATTGTCTACCTTCTATGTATTCAAACAGTTTAGATTTCCAACTGTAAGATTTGATTATCTGCATTCATAACGGACATCTTCATCTGCATGATGGATGCAATCAGGAACAGCTAAAACACCTCATCAACTCTTACCTTAAAACAAGGAGTCTTCACTTTATTACCTACATTCATAATGTTCATGAACTCCATAGATGAGAGCATAAAAATAGATGACTGTGTAACATATGCACAATGGTTCAGGCTGAGAGCAAAGATGGGAAGGCATTTCTCATGCCAGAAAAGTGCATGAGTGTGTGTAAGAGCATGTGTACATAGACTGAGATTCTATTAATCAAAATATCCACACATTAGTCACTGTCATCATTCACCAACCACTGTTTTTTGATTTATTATACTGATTTGTTTTTCTTAACTCTGAGAACATTGACAGCTTACACACATTGATGCTGGCAGAACTCCCACAGAACTTTGTTTCATATACATTACATCCAGGTCTGCTTGCCTCTCTGACAGACACTAAGAAACAGGAAAAATCTTACTCTATTAAACTACTATTTCTTAAATTAATAAAATTTTGCAACCCCAACTTCCCTCTCTGCTGTCATACTGTCTCCTTGCATATGAACACACATACTGTTCATAAGTACGTTACTTTCTGAACAGTAAGAGAAAAGAAAATCTTGGAGGAATTTACACCCTAGAAAGCAAGAAAATAAAGTAGGATGCTGTATAGTAGATTACTGCTATAAGACTGCTCCTAGTCATCTCTTTCAAATTTAAAGGTTTGCCTATCAGAAAGCAGGCTAGGAAAACCTTCTTTTTAAATGGGTGACCCTGAAGATAGACACTTGAATACTAAATGGTGAATGTGAAAGAATGGTACTTTGGGATAAGAGACTAAATTCTTATTTCCTTTTTTGGAGATCAAAACTATCGTACTGAAATATATCATTAAGTTGCAGTCTCATATTTGGAATTGTTAATGAATGTCAGGAAACACTAATTTTGATTTTGGGGTTTTTTTTTTATATCAGGCTTTTATAGTTTTCAAATTAATATCATCAAATGAATAGTTATAGTTCTTTCAAATAGAAATTTATTTTTATTTTTACCTAAATACAACGACAGTCTGGTACAGAACTATTATTTCTAGATGCTTTGAAAATTCAAGTCAATATTAATGGTAATTGTGATAGCATCGATAGTAGAAGTATATCTTACACATGAAATAATGATTAAACATTACGAGAGGCTTTCCAAGCATAAGTATAGGGCAGAACTGAAAAGTGCATATTAATATCAAGCCTCAGATTATCTAAATATCTCTACAAAGCAGTGAGACCAAGTAGATAATTTACTTATTGCTCAGAGATGAAAAATTGGGGGTTTTTTTCTATTTGGCAGTGTATCTGAGGTAAAAAAATTGCTCATGGTTATATTTTCCAAATATGTGTTTGTCCAAGTTTGGAATCTTCTGATGCTATCCACTTCAGACATCTAAAGATAACATTATAGTCATATCCCCTCTTTTGAGAGTCAGGATGCAGAGTGTTTATTGAGAAGGTGGAATGTTGGAAAGGCAAAAATGTCGTGGTGTGGTTCTTTGCCAAGGAAATCATAAATTGGAACCAATATTCTGTCAGATGAGAGTAATCCCAGGAAAAATGAAAGAAAGTCCTTATCTGGGCTTTGCATTCAGGGCTGAAAATAAAAACCTTCATGAAACAAAAACAAATTAAAATGAAAACTCTGAGAGAAAGAGAAAAGCAGATTTTCAGATGCCTTTAACCCAGTAAAATAACAAAATCCTGTGCAAAGAGATTGTGAATTGATACTAGCCTGAGCAGTAGCGTTTCATCTGCCTTTTGTACTCACTTGGCAACTGCAAGGCAATAGAGCCTTCACACTCTGAGTTCTGTTCTCATCTGCGACACCAACTCTTTTATCAGTGAACTTACTTTGGAAATCAGTTTTCTCGGTTTTAAATAATAACTTTTGCAGTAGCTCTTAGAAGAGTGTGATCAGACATAATTTCTTTTAAGAACTGTCTGAAAACCTTCCATTAAGCATGATTATACTTTTGCAATTATTTTAATTTTAAGGGTATGTAGCTACTTTTCCCTAGCTCATGTAATGTTTTTCCAGAACAGGCTAGCAATTTTCTGTAAGTTAGCATTCTGAGTTCCTCGAATTCTTAAACACAAGGAGTCTAAGAGATGCTAACCTTGGAGACTAGCCCTCAAAACACATGGTACCCCAACTCATATTTACATTTACCTCAGTATATGACTGCTACATAAGAATACTTAAATCAGAACAAATGAAAGCTCAGCTGAGCAACTGAATAACTTAAAATGTGCCATCTCTCCTCACTTACACAGCACAGAGAACCCAAGTTAACCAGGTTAGATTTATGTCATTACATTCTCAATTGTAAGGTCCCTGGTACAGGAACTAATTTCTGAAAACTGATGATTTGAATGAATCCAGTTCTCACACAGCATGTTACATATTCCATGTTCTGCCAATTATTCATTTGCTTCAGTGTGTCTTTTCAGCAATGTAAAAAAAAAAAAAAATCTGAAAAGCTCTCTTAAAAAAATCTCACCACATTCAGCAAACGATTTCTTTGAAAGGATTTCTCTGAACATCCTGCCAAAATAATTGCAGCTCATTTCAGTCCAGCATTACAAAAATAGAATTTCACAAGGACACGTCTCCCTATTGAATATAACATTTATGTTTGTAGGTCTACCCTGACTTAGCTGATTGCTTACTCTCATGTATTGTCCTCTGTGCTGCACTTCTCTCAGGTGAGGTCAAGGTTACGGTCAGATCCTGATCAGCTTTCCTGTATATGAGGGATTAATGAGTTCTTGCCATAACTGTTTTGCACAAAGAAAGTCTCTCTAGTTTTATTGGAGGCTCAGTTCTTGCTCCATTCTCATGCTTCCATAGATGATACATGTCTGAAAGAGTCAGAGACAGATGGATGTTGGTGTGGTCAGAATTTTTTGCCATTCTCCCCCATGAGAATAAGGAGTTCTCACACTATGCAATGAGGCAGTGCAAAGAGGGAAGGGCAGCCATCTAATTTGCAGTGATGTTATTATTCTGCAACCATACATCCACACTGCATTTTGGTACTGCTAGATTTGCAGCTTTTCATGGTCCGAGGCATCCATCACGCACGTGTAAAGAGCTCGCTGCTGTAGGACGCCACATCCACATTGCAAATGGAGTGTGCCAGGTGGCACCTCATTGTGCCACTTCAACCTTGGTCCTGGCACTCAGGAAACCCCTTCCAGTGTACCAGAGTAGTCCTGTGGGGTACTCATTTCAGCAAATTCATCTGAGGTGTTTACCTTTCCTTACGTTTTTCAACTATCACCGTTTCCAGCTTTAAACATGGAATTCATAACTCTCAGGTGAAATCAATCTATCAGTTGCCATAGCTGCATAGTTGGCAGTGTAATTAGTTAGGCAATTTGTGTATAAAAGACCTTTTCCAGTGTTTTCTAGCCTCCTGACTAATAGGAAAGGGGAACCTGGTAAATGGCAACAGAGGAAGCTGAAACTTTTGTTTGCAGAAGGCTCAAAAAATAGGAGCTATTCATAAAAGCCAGAATCCACACCTATATCTTGCCCATCATTAAACACACACTTAAGCTCTAGCTTTATGGCTGACCTAGACATAAGTGTGCATTCATTTTGGAATGCTCAGTGTCACAGACATACAAATGGAAGGACATTGTCTGCACCTGCATGTCTGGCCAGTCAGCAATGCAGAACAATTTGGTTTCCTTCATTTCCCCCTGCATATTAAGGGTCTTGTTGGTTCTGCATTTATCCAGAGACAACATAAAATACTAAAAGAACTGCATCACCCATCCTTATACTTGAAGAAAGACATTTTGTTAAACCCTTAGTGACCAAGTTATAAAGTCTTCTATCTAGTCCAGGTAAAGGTTCTTTCCTTCAGAAGTTCACAATTTTTTAACATTAGATTACTAAGGTGTAAGGTTTATATGTAGGTTTCCCAGCTGAGCCGAAATAACATTTTATCATTTGTAGAGAGTCATTTCCATCCTCTTGATATTTAATGTATATATAAACCTTTTTTTCATTATGTTCTATAATTTAATGAGGAACGGTATGTTTGCACTACACTTAAGCATATATTAAATGCTTTATAAATGCAGTCAAAAACGTTTTAAAAATGGCAGGGCAGCCAAATGACTGCAATAATCTCATCTGCTGATTGATGTGGATCCCAAGCTGCTTTTATTGCAGGAGAATGAAGTACCATTACATCTGGGAATATATCTTCTCTAGCAATGTTTGGTTATATCTAATGAAAGACAGTGAATTGGGATATTTTTCTTAACTTCAAAAATGTCACTTTTCCTAACAAAAACACCATAAGAACTCCCAATTAATTTTTCCAAATATAGTCAGTGTATTACAAGGTAGTTCTATCTGTGTATAAGCAACGATGATAGTAACCAGTGGGGAAGGTCATTAGGAAGCCTTCCTGGGAATACCTACCAGCTAGATATCCAACATTTTGGGGTTTGGAGCCAGGATAACAAGGCTGATAGGATAGTAGATCATGGACTATAGATTATTTACTCAGCATGGGATTGCTAGCTTCAGCAAATAGAAGGAAAGGGAAAAGAGTTTGAGTTCCAGTTAAAATATAGTTTGAAAAGTAGGCCAAAAAGATGAATCTAACAAAAAAGCAGAACATGCTGCTGAGTGTATGGCAAAAGCTTTTAAGAGAGTATAGTTACGAGATCTAAAGTCTTTTGAAAAGTAAAAGGTGCCAAACATTGTTCCATATATTTATTTCACCACTCAAACAGCTCAGAGGCATTTAATGTGCATTCTTCCACAAAGGCAACAATCTTCACAAACTTCGCATTCAAGAATCAAGACATTTTCTCACTGCAAGTTGGAAATGCAAGGTTTTGAACAAAATAGTAGCAAACAATTAAGAACTCAGGATTCTAAACTAGGAAATATGGAGATAAAGGAGAAAGAAAACATTGGTTTTCATGAGACTAGGAAAGAAAAGCCTTTGTTTCTAGGTGTCTTTGTCTTTACAAGCATAAAGGATACCCAGTCAATTCATTTCTAATATGCATATGATAATTTTGGTAGTACTTTGTGACATGCTCTTCTTGAATACCTAATACAATGCTAAATGGGTTTAATGGAATTCAGAAAATAACTTAAGAACGTCAGAAATCTGAGACAGATTCTAAATTATTAAGATACTAAATGATCAACTTCTTGTTCCAATTTTACAATCTCAAAGATATTTTCAACCTTTTCTTTATAATGTGGCTAATTAAACCCAGCTGATAGTGATCTTTTTTTAAATAGTACATCTGTCATTTCATAAAATGCTTTGGATTTTTTTCTTGATTCTGAGCTGATGTTTATAAAAGTCTTTCAGACAGGAAGAAATTGACTGACTGTGGAGGAAACAGAGAAACTGTCTATACATAGAGGGAAATGGACCATATTTTTGTAAAGCTTCTGTGGTCTACTGATGAAAAGTGCTGTATAAAAGGTAGGTATTATAATTATTACAGAGAGCTGTCAAATGCACAAAGTAAACCAATCAAAAAAGTAGAGATTTTTTTCATTAACTTTTTTCAATTATAGTAATCTTAGTTGTTACTTATAATTACACTCAGTAACAATTTTTCAGACAGCACTGTTATTTTCAAGTTGATTGTGTCCCTTTAAATAAATCCCATCATGTGTCTAAATCAACCACATGGCAGAGAGCTGAAGCAGGTATTTAAAACCCCATGCAAACTGTGGATTCTGTGTTTGTGAACTTTTCAGTCATGATCTCAGTTCGGGATTTTCTTGATAGAGATATAAAAGATACTCACTAACTCATTGCAGTATTTTTTATTATATGTACATGTTATATTTCCCTAGATTCTTCCAAGTTTGCATTTCTAAAGGTAAAAAATGTTCCTCTGATACCAGAGAATGCTCACTTTATTCACTAAATGGATCAGGGAAAAAAGAACATATATATACAAATATTAAGCAGAGGGAATGAGGCCAAGATCAAAATCAAAGTGGGGCTTGGATTCCTGAGACTTCTTATAGAAATAAATATGCCTGCCCAAACTAAATAAATGGAGATTTTATGCCAGAATATCTTTCAGCAATAATTTAAATACCAGACAGTATGTGTCACAATGTGAGAAAAAAGGTCAGACAATATGGTAGAGGGTGGCTGAAACAAAAAGGGAAAGCAAAATAAAATGGTAATACAAAAGAGATCAAAGTTGTCACAGTGCAGTTAGAAATAAGATAGGCAGACTCAAGCTACACATTTTAAAGCACAGAACTGTCTACAAACTCCACTGGGGGTGCAAAGTCATGCTATCTTTACGGTCTTATATCATATAACATTGCTTTCATCTGTCATCACAAAGTAAATTAGAAATATTTTCCCATTCCACCATACTTTCCCATCTTTTTGCATAAAACTGTGATATCCCTTGGAATCGGAGCACACGTCCTCCTAGTTTAAATCCTTTCTCTTGCTTGGCTACTGCTCCCATACTGAAATATTCTTCCCTATTTGGCCTCTGATTTCCTAACACAGCATTCAAGCTGAAAATTATGTGGATGGCTAGGTAACTCCACCTCTTAGGAGCCACACTGTATCTTCTCATTACACTTGATTACAGTTCTTGATAAACTAATCTAACAAAAAGGATGACAGAAGATGCCATGGAAACTTCCCTATGCAATTACAGCCTTATCCGCAAGCTCAGAAGCACCCGTTTAAAAGCAGTGATACTCTTATTTTACTTCCTCACTTCTGAATATGACTGCCTGCTGCCTAATAATCTCCCCTGTACACCAGGAAACAAAAAGGCAGGAACAATCTGATCAAGCCACAGATTGGAATTTGGATCTTGCCTGTTTGGAAATTGTCAAGACCCGCTCTAGAACAAGTGTGTTCCTCCATGGACACTTGTATTCAGATAAGAGTGACCCCAAAATTCATGTAAGGCTGAAGAATTGCACTATTGCTAGCTATTGTCTGTTGATAATAAGGTAGACAAGCCTTTACTAGTGAGGAAGACAGTTCTAAACCTTGTGAGGAAGAAATATAGGAGATGCTCCTCACATACTTCTTGTTACAGTTTTTATTTGGGGCTGCATTCTGCATCCCATCTCACTCTTTTCCCAACCTCCTCTATTTTTAAGAGGTTGTAAAATGGTCTTCTGGATTTTGATCCACATCACCACACCATTTAAAGTCTCTGAGCCATGTTCTGCTAATGCTCTCTTTTAATCTGTTTCAAGAAATGACGACATTCTGCCAGAAGACAGTATAATGTATTTCTCCAAGTCCATTCCTTTTTCATTCTCATTAGTAGATTCCCAGATCCACAGAGTCCTTCAGAAATCAAGAGTTCAAGAGAGGTAGGAGTGCAAGTGTGCGAAGTGTCATCATCCTGCTTTCCTGTGGCCAGTGACAGCTGTTTGCATAAAGAGTTCCTTTCCAAACCTTTGTATGGTGGCCAATGGTCTGGCTGTCCCTTATGCATTGCTTTTTAATTTTTCTTCTTTCTTACACGCTAAAGTGTAGGAGTTGGGGAAGTCAGCCAAAGACTGGTAGTAGTATTAAACTTTGATTCAAGTTATATTGGGGAAAATGGCTTATATGTCAAATGTTCCTAAAAATTTTATTCACAGGTTAGGGAACATGAGAAGCTACTTCTGGACCAAACAATGGAGTCCTATGATGCTGCAATTTCCTCTTAGCAAATGAAATACAACATTCTTAATCAACGGATCAGATTTTTAGCTCTTAGAGTTCAATTAAATGTACCCATAATATCTGTGACACTCGAGCTCATGCCACTGGAAAAAAAAAACAACCAACAACTAAGGGAGATGGAGACCTATAACTGCGATGAACTTCTGTAAAAGGTAATAACAAGGCTAGGAGAAAACGTGTTATTAAACTGACAACACAATGCAGTCCAGTGGATAGGTAAAGAGACTAGATCCTATTCCCATCCATGCCAATGGCATTATGTGGTTAGGTCTTCATGGCAGAATTAGTGCAGGTAACCAGGTCACAGCAGCCACAGCTGAATGCTCGGCTCAGCTTAGCACACACTGCTGCAGCAGGAAGGGTGCCCAGCCATCTGTCTGCCCAGCCCAGCCCAGCCACGTTCAGAACAAGAAGTGAAATCATTGCATGAGCGTGGCACTGAAGCCAGGTAGACACCTGCTACCCAGGCTAGGATCCTGAGAAGGTGCTGCCAGCCGTTCAGAAGATACACCAGCAGCTCTGGAGCTAGTCTGGGAAGCATGCTACAGACATGACTTTCATTAGAGCAACAGTTGCTATAATACCAATGAGATAACCTTTTCCTATCGGTACAACACTCCTCCATATGCCTCACTAAATGTTCTAGGCTGTCTGCCATGGCTCTTTGCTTTGTAATGAGGTGACTATTCTAGAAACCTCCGCAGTGAATTGCAGAGGAAGTTGCACCACTTTCAGGAGATATTAATTACTATGGAAAAGCAGTGGAAAATCTGTCGTCAGGAGGATGATTTATGCATCCTCATTCCGAGCAGGCACATTGAAATCTAGTGAAAATGAGCTCAAAGCTCTAGAGTAGACCTCCACCTACTGTAAGCATCCCTAAAAGTGGAAGTGACTCTGGGAGAAAGGCTAAGGCAAGCAAGCACTCAAGTTAACTCTGCAGTGCAGACAGACCCACACCTAACGATTCCTAAATTATTAGGAAATTAATTATGTCATTTACCTATCTTGCCAATCTCCATTTACTTCAATAACAGTTAATCCAACACCGAAGTGCTGACCCTTTCTTTCAAAGAAATAATTGTGCCTAACTTCCCTTTGTTGCCTTTTGATGTGAAGGTTTAGTTACCATTCATTTAATTGTTCCCCATTAAGAAATGGCAGGGATTTCTTACACAAATTATTGAGTAACAGGTAGGCTGAAGCATGAATTTACTGTGTACCAACTACTCTTCTTTAACACTATGGATGTGGGTGCTCTTAATCCACTGAAACAGTGCTTTGCTGCAACGTACAAGAAACCAGCTCCTGCCTAATCTCCCTGTATAGACCAAATGTTTCTAATTACACCATACTACTTCAGTGCAGAGAGAAGCTGTGTGTTTGTCTTTGCGTGAATGCTGAAGTCCCACCTGGCAAAATATAAAAACTATAAGCGAAACAGTGTGCAAAACATTGCTTTTACAATTCAATTTAATCAAATGGATGCAGCAGAAGGGGTGTTCAGAGCATGGCATGAATATTAGGACAACAATTGACTGGAATGGAAAAGCCATCATCAGGCATTTGGAAAAGGAATAAGGCAACAAGAGGCAAGCACAAGGGAGTATTAAAATTTCAGCTCAAACTTCTGGATAATGTTGACAAAGATCTGCCACTTCTGAACAGAAATTCTGCTGGAAAAAAAAAAAAGATATATTTCAATATAAGTTAAAGAAGCAATGATGGGAGCTTCTTTTTAATATTGAATACCACTTGGATGCAATTATGAGCAGTCCACACTTACATAGTAAAAGCAAGCACAGATCCATTTGCAAAAAATGAAAGACAAAATGTGAAAATTGCTGAGGATAAGGCAGAGTGCCTGGAAGCTGGGTGTCCAGACAGCATGACTCACAACACAAACTTTAGCTCTGACACATCTCAAGACAGGAAATCACTCTAATTTGTGACATTGATTGCAATCAGTGAAGTGGCTACTGTACATAATAGCTGCTCTTCTGTGCAGTACATTTTGTGCTGTACTTGGCTGATGCAAGCCAATTTATAGACTGCTAGGTACTAATCCCCAAAAGGGAGGGAGTCTTACTGCCTTTCTCCTCTGAAGCAAGCTTTTACTTTTCTTCCTTTGTTTCGACTCCATTTGTAAGAGCTATCTGAACACTTCACTGTTCTCTTGGACCCCAGCATACCCCAACATTACTTAGTTGGCAGCCGTAAAATGCAATATGGGGCTGATCCAAAGAGCAGTGAATCAGTGGAAGAAAGCCTACTGAACCAAGGTTTGGGGGAATCAAGCAAAGAAGGTGGGTAGCACAATCTGTAAAGAGGGTCTATTTTAGGTTTCTGAGTCTCAAAAATATCCTTCACTGTTAACAGGAATAGCAAAAGAAGGGACATGATTTTTGCTTTACTTTCTCTACTCGTTTGCCTGTTATATTCAGTGTTTGACAGTCATATAGCTATATATAAAACATAATAAATGAATGTATCTAATATACCAAAATCAGGCTCTTAACATTAATAGTAACAAAGTAGAAATTATAATGGAATGACAATCAGCCTTTCTAAAAGTGAGAAAATGAAAAATGGCAAGATGCTTTCAGAAAGGCATACACAGGCCTTGCAGATTCTTTTTTAAAATATAGCCTTGTATCTCTCAGATTGGAAAAGATGTTTCCTAAATGTGTAAGTTTTAAGGCCAGAATGGACTATTATCACTATCTAGTCACCTCGGCCTCCTTCATTGCACTAGCCATAGAATTTCACCAAGTAACTCCATCATCATCAGTAAGTTTGCAAATGACACCAAATTGGGCGGGAGTGTCGATCTGCTCGAGGGGAGGAAGGCTCTGCAGAGCAATCTGGACAGGCTGGATCGATGGGCTGGGGCCAATTGTATGAGATTCAACAAGACTAAGTGCAAGGTCCTGCACTTGGGTCACAGCAACCCCACGCAACGCTACAGGCTTGGGGAAGAGTGGCTGGAAAGCTGCCCGGCAGAGAAGGACCTGGGGGTGTTGGTTGACAGCCGCCTGAATATGAGCCAGCAGTGTGCCCAGGTGGCCAAGAAAGCCAATGGCATCCTGGCTTGTATCAGAAATAGTGTGGCCAGCAGGACTAGGGAAGTCATCGTGCCCCTGTACTCAGCACTCGTGAGGCCGCACCTTGAATACTGTGTTCAGTTTTGGGTGCCTCACTACAAGAAAGACATTGAGGTGCTGGAGCGTGTCCAGAGAAGGGTAACAAAGCTGGTGAAGGGTCTGGAGAACAAGTCTTATGAGAAGTGGCTGAGGGAACTGGGGTTGTTTAGTCTGGAGAAGTGGAGGGTCAGGGGAGACCTTATTGCTCTCTACAACTACCTGAAAGGAGGTTGTAGACAGGTGGGTGTCGGTCTCTTCTCCCAAGTAACTAGTGATAGGACAAGAGGAAATGACCTCAAGTTGCATCAGGAGAGGTTTAGATTGGATATTAGGAAACATTTATTTACTGAAAGGGTGGTCAAGTACTGGAACAGGCTGCCCAGAGAGGTGGTGGAGTCACCATCCCTGGAGGAGTTCAAAAAACGCGTAGACGTGGCACTTTGGGACATGGTTTAGTAGGCATAGAGGTGTTGGGTTAACGGTTGGACTAGATGATCTTAGAGGTCTTTTCCAACCTTAATGATTCTATGATTCTATGATTCTATCATGACAGAACTCATTGATCTAAGGCATATGCTACATTTAACAACAACAACAAAAAAGTTATTCCTGGTGCATTGTTCTTGGAAAAACTTCTTTCAGTTCCACTATTCATAATAGCAAGAGGTAGCCTCTTTTCCAACATATGCCTCAGAGAATCTACAAAGAATTTACCTACCAGCAGCCGAGTTGCTTATGGTGACTTACTTTTCAAGTTCATTTTATGTAGCCCATGACAGCCTGGCACACCAACCTCAATCTATTCTGGCTGACACCAAGGCTCTGCAGAGTTGTACTGTCTATAACACAAACACTTTTTACATCAGAAGAGAGAAGGACCTCCTGAGATAATGAAATGAAGTTACCAAACCTGAGCAGAATGGATGACTGCTCTGGGCAGTAATTGATTGTCCAGCTTGCTAAGGACCAGATCTGGCATTCCCAAGACATTCCTGATTCATTCCAATTTCTTCACGATTCAGATAGAACCAAAGCATGGTCACTTTTGTGTCTCTTTTCATCCTAGTCCTCACCACCTCAAACTCAGCTGCTGAGTGCCTAGTGGTCTGCTCCATCACAGCTGCTATTGCCATGGCTTGGCTAGGTGAAATCAGCCTCTCTGCTGCAAGTTATGTTCTGCACCATGGCATTTTGCCAGCTGCAACACCTAGCAGGGTGTCTTCAAAGGCTCGTTCAGAGTTTAAACCCTAGATATCAGGATCTGAAAGTATGCATCTCAGAAGGCTAAGTTAAGAGTCCCCATACGTTAAGCTTCCAGATCGCTGCAGCTCTCTCCAGCTGCTGGCAGGGGTTGGAAAGTCACAAGATACGAATCTCTCCCACGTCCTAGGCTGTACTCTAATTTCAGTGATTCGAGGAGGAAAGGGGATGGGGAGACCGCCAGCCCTTGCAGTGGCGCAACCCTTTTCCCTCCGCTTGTACCACACTGGTGCTTTTTCACATTGTCCCTTTGCTCCCCTCTTCTCAGTAACTATGACCGGCAGCTAAAATACTATTGCTTTAACACATATTAGAGAACCTGTCAAGTGTAGCTACTTCATGGCGACTTTCCTTCCCGTGGCTGTCTCTTTCCTGAAGTGCATTTTGGTCTCTCGGATGGAGGGGAGCAGCCCATCCAGCGCAGGAAGAGCCGGAGCACTGGGCTGTGCTGCCGGCTGGCGGCAAGACGAAAGGCAGCCTGGCAGAGCTTTGCCTCAGCTAACACTTGTGACTTTACCAGGTAAGTACTTCTTGTGAGTTCTATCTTGCCTACAGAACCTGCGGTTTTTTTGTGACAAGGTGCTAAAATTGAAACTAGTGGCAGAGTGCTTAAAGTTTCCCCAAGGACTTTAGCGTTGTAAAGCCTGAAGGGGAAAAAAAAAAAAAAAGACTTCCAGACTTCAAACAGAAAGAATGAAAAGAAGACAAAAAAAGTCTATGAGGTGAAATTATATATACTACAAAGAAACAAGACTCTTTGTCTTCCATTTTCCACAGCTGAAAAAAAGTACAATTCATTATAAGATAGGAAAAAGAAGCATACTTACAAAGTCCTCAAGAATGGAGTTACTCCAGCTCTTCAGTTCAATGTGAGGTTTATTTTGAAATATTCTTTTAGCAGCATTAGGAAGGACAAGAGTTGCCATCTGAATACATGTATCGTAATTACCAAAAAGAAAGCACATCTCTTTTAAGGTGAAGTGTAACAGGCACTTCATAAGGTACGCTTCCTTCAGTGTGAACACATTGATGCCTTGTGTCTGCAAAGTGACTGATTCAGTAAGTACAAATGTAATACTAATTTTTTTAAATGCAGAAATATCTTTGTCCTTTTTTTAAAATCTCTAATCTCCCCTTTCACCCTTTCCTAAGTAAAAAGCAATCTACTAGTCAAAAAAAACTGCTTATTTTAGATGTTGTTATCCTCCCATAATTTGCTACTACAGAAAATTTATCCAGATTCTTTTGACATATGCAAGAAAATCTTGACTTGTAAATACAATCAACAGTATACAGTACGCTATTAAAGCATGCTAACTTATTAAAGCTTATCAGATACTAATTGTGCTCATCTGGTGTTAGTCTCAGTATACCCCTCAGGGAAAAAACATGTTATCGACCAGGGATAACAATAATCTCAAACCAGAGGATTGGTTATGGAACATTAACGTATTTGGGGTTTTGTGATGGTAACTTTGAAAGAAACTGGCAATAGAGGCATTTAACCAGCATTTTAGTATATTCAGAATTATGAGACTAACGCCTAACTTTTAACGTTCTCAGGCTCATTAGTTCAACAAGATAGTTCAAGAAGCACGGCAGTCTGTTCATGTAAGGCGGAACTGCCAGAGCATCAGTTTTTACGATGTACCACAGTACATTATTCTCCCCACAGAAGACTTCTTACATGCTATTTTTTTTTAGAATACAATAATATCTAAAAATACCTATATATATACACAAAAATTTAAAATTTACTAGTAAGTCATTTAACCTTTATTGTGAATGGGATTGTATAAGAGAAACTGCTGTCATCAGTTGTCTACTCAACTAACAGGTGTTTATTCTAACCATGTTACTATTCCTCACTAAAAAAAGTGTTGGGATTTACAGCGTATTTTGTGTACCTAACATGGCAATTGGGCAGGATTTTTAAGAAATACCTCATGATCCTAGGCACTTCAATTTTTCAGATATTCAGGGGAGGCAGATGATGGCATTTTTTTATTTTAAAAAAAAGCATTTCTTAAAGTATTGCTGGACAGGCATTTCAGCCCCCAGTGTTCTTAATCACTTGGGGAAAACCTCAGCTAGTCGGTCATATACTGTAAGTGGAGCGAGTGCCCTGCTGTTTATGTGTTTCATGCCTGTTGCGGTGAGCAGGGATTTTTAAAGTGTGTACATGAGTTACAGGCAAGCAAACAAGGTACAATAGGGAAAGGTAATGCAGGGCAGGCATTAAAATCCAGTTAAATTAAATCAGTATATTTCAGTGTTAATGGGCATTGGTTCTGTTTCCTCTCCTGTAAAGTGGGTATTGGGGTGTCAGACTCTAAAGTGTAACTCATAGGATTTGTGCTGCTTTTTCAGAGAAATAAGCAACAAGCTGATTTCACTGTGTCTGTGCCTCTGCAGAGTTGTCAGGGAAACACTCATATTTCCGAGGGGAAGAGAGCCAGTTCCTTCCACAGATGTTCTGCACTTACCAGACCTATAAACTAAGCATCTTAGTTGTTGGGGTTTTTTTCCTAACCTTTTGCTGAGCTCCTGTCTATTTGCTCTTGAGTATAAGGCACCAGCATCTCATCCAGCAGGAGCCTGATGAGCAGGATTACGCAGGTCAGGGAACTCTGCAGTTTGAGGAGATCCACAGGTTCCCGGCAGAGAGCAGTGCTCTGTGCCCTTCAGAGCACCAAGATGCTGACAGAGGAACACCATCTTGTCAAGTCTATTGTCCATGAGGAACTGTTGTGTCTACCAGTGACATACCGGTTGGGAAACGGTGCAGATGATAGTGTTCAAAAAATCACGGACTTTGAACCACAGCGAGGAGCTCAACTCTCAGCTCCCTTAGCACCGAATTCTTTTCCTGTCCTATGCCATACAGTGACAAATAAAAAATATTTGTGCTGGAAGCCAACCCTGCAGACCAAGGAAAAAAGTAGATTTGTTATCAGCAGACCCCTGACAATACATGGTCTAAGAAGACTCAGTGGTGTTATCATCCATCTTTGCTTACCTGGGATAATCCCCCCTTACTGAATTCCATATGCCTATCATGCTGTCTAAAGTAATGCTAAAATGAATCAAAACAGTAAGGAAGACAACAGAGCCCTGTACACATGAATATTGTACTAGTTAAGAAAAAAAAGGGAGGGGAGGAGTCCAAAGAGAAAAGGGAAAAGGGTAGATTTTCTCTAACTAGCCTATATCTTTTACACTGAATTCAGGGAAAGTAATTCCATTACATACTGATAAAATATTTCTACAAACTCTATGAAAGCTGACAGCAGAAACTTTGGAAACATCTCCTACTTATACAGATAAAACAAACCCCTAGATTGGAATAAGAAGTCCAGAGGAGGGATATTTTAAGATCTTTGTACAAGAAAGTCTCAAAAGTTAGAACTATGGATGTGTGTATGAAAAGAGAATATTTAGGTAGTGGGTTAGTTCAAAATTTGACAAAAGACAGAATTACTGTGAGGTTAATGAGCAGTTTAGATGAAAGGAAACAAAGCAGAGAGCAATTGTACATAATGACAGAGAACCAAACCCCGGTTACTTTACTCAAGTTCAAGATGAATGAAACTGTGTATGAACAAAACCAGAAGAATTTGACCTAAGATAGTAGTCCTACTCTCCTCCCACTGGTGGAAGCAAGTTGAGATCTGACATGAGTAATTCAAGTGAGTTATGTCACAAAGCATGTAAGAGAGAAAAGGGTATATCTGTGTGCAAAACCATGGCCTGAAATTCAGTTTTACAAAAGGAAGCTAAATATTAATAGACAAGTAACAAGATATGACAATATAAAATACATGTAAAAGAGTTGTTAAAAGGTAAAACCCCTACAGGCAATGCAGTTTTCAAGTAGCTACCCAAACCATAAAGTGGAGAACATTAAGCAAAAGGAAAAATCAGGGAAAACAAACTGGCATAAAATACTGAAAGAGTAATACAATGCACACAAAATGTGAAAGAGGAAATTGGCAAGGCAGTAATGCATGTTTATACTTAGAAAAGCAGAGACATGCTTAGGGATGTACAGAAAAGATGGAGGAGTAGCTAGACGACAGTAATCAAACAATTTATGTTTGTAAGTAGGATGGTGGGCATACATAGGTGGACATAAAGAGACTACAACTAATCAGAATAAATCTTGGAGGGACATGGAAAATACAGAGGGAAGTGGATGGGATAGAGCAATAGAGTGGAAGGGTACAGGGGGGAAATAATTAATATATGCCCAACTGCTCTGTGGCTTTTCCCACAATGAATGAACTTTTAGAGAAAACTAGACTGATGAGCAAGCAAGCACAAAAAGTAACTGAGAATTTAAAAAAGATTAAAGAAGGATTATAGAATTCAGTTAAGTTTGCAAACAAGCCTCAAGGAAAAAATCAGAAAACAGGAATGAAAGTTAAATTGCACAAGAGGTTAAAACACACAATAAAAGATTTTTAGAAACTGAAGAAGGAACCACTAAAGGTAATTGTAGAAGTGTTTATCCAATCCAGCTTCTCTTTGTCATTAACAGACATTGAAATCAATGAGATCAATGGGTTCAGCTGAAGCATGTGAGTCATTCTTATTCTCTAATAATAGATGAAAGCTCTTTTAAGCTGTGGGCTAGATGACTGGTGTAATGCCTGAAAGCAACAGCACATGAAGAAATAAAATGTTTTCTTTACAATCTGTTTATTTTGTGTATTTGTCAGCACTTGAGAATTATCCACATCACTGGTTTGCTGAAAGTTTGCCCCCTTTCTTCATCTCTACAAAACAAAAGTGCATGCCAGTAAAAGCAGTAGCAAAGCTGGAAGTGAAAAGGTAGTGGGAAAGGTATATAATACAGAAAAGTGTAAATAATTTATGTTAAGAAAAGCTAGGCATGCTGCAAACACAGGTTACCCTCAAAGCTAAGCTCTGCAGAAGAACTGAATGACATGGCATGACTTCGTGTGGTGTAGGAATGTCAAATCCCAGTAAGTCAACAGTTGCAACCCTGAAATATTAGCTCTCCTGAACAGTCAAAAGTAAGATAGTAAATACCACCAAAATGCTGCTAAAATCAGAAAATGACTGAATTATCTCAGAAGGAACTACACTTGTACTCCACTTCTAACAGACTGTTTGTGCCTATTTATGTTAATTTTGATAAGATTTGCACACACCACTGAGTCTTTTAAGAAAGAAGAAAGACTCCTATCCTGCTTGAAGGATTTTGAGTCTTCTTCCTTCTCTCAGCCACCTAATAATGACTCATTTTTTTCTTAATGACGGCAGGAAATGTTCAGCTCTTGAGTTTTCAAGAATAAAAACCATCTCAGCTTTTTGATCCTGTGGCTGTTTACTCTAAAAGCTATCAATTTAATAGGTTCTGAGTTTTGTTCATATATACGGATAGGACATAGTAGGATATTTCAAACAGTGATTTAGAAGTGAAACCTTCATGTAGAAAGGTTGAGAGGTATAAAGCTTGAGAAAAGACAACATCCATAAAATTTTGACCAGATCTAGGGTACAGAGGGGGAAACCTTATAAAGTCATAGCATACTGCTTAATAGAATTTAAAATATGCTATAACCCACAAAGCAGGGAATCAAATATAAAATGGAGAAAACAGATCCAGCGCTAGGCAAGTAATAGAGAATAAGATCATATTTGGAATAATGGGCATTGTTCTGGTCACCTTATTGTAGAAGTGTTGAAACCTCATTGGCTGACATCTGATACGAGGTGGTTTTGGATGTCGTCCTGTTTCTTCCATTATTAATTTTGTGCTCGAGGGCAAATGCCAGCAGTGCTCATTTTAGTTTTTACCTCCTGCTGCAACTTCAACTGTCAGAGAGACAGCAGGAGTCAAAAATTAAAGGAGCCACCTTATAGAAATGCTGTGCCACTATGTCATTTTTAAACTGACAGCTTTTTACAGTCCAATTTCTCAGGGAAAGAAAAAAAAGACTTTCATTTTCACCTCCCACTGCTGCTTTGACAGAGAAAGACATTCACCCAGGTTTGAATGCTGGTGGGAGGCAAAAATGTAAAACTGCGGCAGAGTGTTTGTAAGTGGGCTTTTACACCCCGTAGAAGGATAAGCTGATTTGGGACAAGTTGAACTCTAACCTTTGCTTACCAGGTGGCAAAAGAGAAAAATGTGTCCACCTGCCCTTAATGCAATAGAAGGAGACTATTCTGAAGGATGTACGTGAATAGAGAAGAGCCAGATACGCCTAAGGATTTCAGTTCATCTGAAAACATTGAAATGGCTGTTTTAATAGTCTTTGGCCTTCAAGAAATTGGCAATTGAGAAGATTCTTCAATGAGAACAACCATTGAGGAAGATAGAAATGACTAAGAGGAATTTAGGAAAAAGATAGCATGCTCCTTATATTAGTAGTATATAGTAAGGAAAATCCCCCTCAACCAAAGGACTCAGAAAAAGAAGCTACGAAAAAACTGAATGCTGAAGAACCACACATAATAATTTTTCTACAGTTATTAACATAATAGGTACCAAAGCAAAATATTTATGATGGTGAAAGCAAAGTAATAAGAAACAGTGATATTAAAGTACATCTATGAGAGATCCCTCTAGCATCCTAATCTATCTAGCTTCCATGACATGTATAGTATTTAGAAAACTGAGAATCTAATATAATAATATAATGTAGTAATAGAATATAAAAGTAGAAATAGCCCCTACTCGCTGCTTGATTCAGTTTTTCATTTGCAAAGTACCTGTTACATACTCTTCTGAGCTCAGAGTTAAAAGTGATTGCAACTCTTATTGTTAATCTTGTATTCCTTGTTTTGGGTCTCTGCTTCTAACAATGTCTATGACCTTGTCAGGCTTAGAAGGATGCACTTGACTAGAACATGCACAACGTTTGGCTCTCAAGGACAAGAACTCTGAGTATCTCCAAATGCATAGTTTAGTGAGACTATCTAGAATAGCAACAAAGATGTGGTATCTGGAAAACATGCATACTTTCCAAGAAAAATAGCATATACATATATAGGCTATACACTTACATATACATATATTCATACATATATGTATGTATTTAAAAATATAAAATAGCGTGCATTAAACACACAAGCTGTACCTGGGGTTTTCTAAGGAAAGTTTGGAAGTCTAAGCCTTGTAATAAAAACGCATCATGGATTGTAATGTTATCTCAAGTTATAATTAAATCCATGGGCACAGCTCCAAACGTTTTTCAAGTACATGGGACAGCAAAACAGCATTCTCCATTCTGCATCTTTTACACATTTTATTTTCTATTTTTTCAGTTAGAATGATTTTGAAATCCTATTTCATTCTTCCAAGCTCACTGACAAAATCTTTTTTTATTATATATTTCTTACCTTGTGATAATTTTACATGAAGAAAGTTATTTTCAAGTCCCCCCTGCCACTTTCTAAGATACTCGGCTGCTACCAAGAAACCACAGTCCTCTTTTCCCTACCTGTTTCATTTTCACACAACACATCCTGATCCACAATTTTCCTTTAAAACAAGTGCGCTTGCACACACAGATACTTTCCTGTACAGTTGATTCTGTGGTGAAAGATATTGAAACAATTCTCAGTAAAATTGCCTTCAGTGTTTCTAGGCTTTACTGCTATAAAAGAAAGCTTGAACACATGAACTGGGCAAAAAGCAATACAAATGATGTCTGCATAAGTGCCCTTGTAATACGAAACATTATCAGTTGTATTTATGAAGGGTCTGTTGATGGAAACATCAAGATGACAATAAGTGATACACAAAAAGAATGGGAAAGGTAGGACAATGTTAAATATATAAAATAAGCAGTATTGTAGTGGCTGAACTGATTGCATAATCACTTCCCGATTCAATTATTTTTTTATTATTATTTATTCTAAGTTGCAATGTAAGTTTCCGACTTTCTATCAATCAGAGCAGTTTACAGCAATTTTAGAGCAGAATTTGAATCCAGCTTCACTGGATGAAGCCAGTAAGAGGTAAACCAAGGAGCACAGAGAATTTATATGCCATCATATTTGAAATACCCATACAGTCTGCTGAGAGCATCATTTTATGTAGGTGGAGCTTATTTTGTAGTTGTGACTAAAGAGGGTATAATTGTCTCCTTTCCCCCTTTCCCGGCTAGCCAGCGCTCCAGAGAAACAGAGAGGCAGGTAGCTGGAGCGGAGGCAGAAGTTGCGTGGGAACAGGCTTTGAGGAAATGAGGAGGGGAAAAGTACTCAGGATAAACGGAGCAATTGTCTCAGAGATGTGAATCTCAGAAATGGAGTAAAAGAGCCCAGGTATGTTCAGAGGTAATTACATGGAATAATAGAGAGCGGTTTCTCCTAAGTAATCACCTTAGGGAAGAGAGTTTTTACCATTGATAGCAAAAGCAAGGCAGGCTGCAGAGAAATTACATCAAGAAGGGCTTTGGGGTTGGGGTTTTCTTTTCCTCTGGTGCTTAATCCAAAGTTTTCTCCGTTTCTGTCTGAATTCAGTGTAACTCGCCATGACTTACTGCCTTCCCCACTTACAGTACAATTGGGTTGGTTTTCCACCGCCTTTCAGTGGTACATTTGTTCCCAAGTCAGTTTTGAACATCAGCTTCAGAAAGGGACATATCTGTGAAAGTATCTGTGTACCTAATGATTTGGAGGAGGGCCCAGTGGAATTTCAGCTGTTTTCCAATAAAATCCCATCAAGCACTAAAAGAATCAGGTGATTCTGAAAAATTTCTGCTACGTACCCTTTTGTTTTAGAGTTTTAAAAACTCTGTTTCTTAATCAGACTGATAAAGCCAGAGGCCAAGTCAAACTGAGTATATGGTGGCTGTTTACTGCAAGTAAGGGGGGGGGGGGGGGGAGAAAGGGAAAAAAAAAAAAAGAACAAACCTGAAACAATATTGGTTTTGACTTTGCATAGACACCTCCTGATAAGAATTTTAATGCAACATATATGAAGTCCAAATTCCTCTCTTATTTGCACTTGATAGCTAGAGGAAATGTTTTGACTGACAAGAAGTCAGTTCATGTTCTGATATACAGCTTTTCATTACTACAGTGTTATATAGGTTCAGCATGAATCCCCAAGAGCAAATCCCTAGTATATCCTAGCACATTGTTCTTTTCACTCCTGATGGCTGAAATCCTAATTGAAATCTTATGTTTATTTATTTATTTTCTAAATCTTTCTTTCTCTCACTCAAACCTCAAGTGATTTCATTACAATTCCTATCTTTTCATGACTACTTGACCAGCTCTGGGTCTCACCTTGTCCACATTAATGCAAATATTCTGAAGAGTTTTATGGGGCCAACTATAGAAGCAGCAAAGACTCACTTCGGTGTGTTTTCAGGACTTTTGGTTGGTAAATTATTCAGGTTCAAATATTAAAGATACTGGTTTTTAATTGGCAGATTGGTTAAATGATATAACTGCAAGGAGCTACATTTATCTCTAGTATAAATCCCACGATGAAATGGCTGAGCAATGGCAGTCGTCAGGATATGGCTGGGATATTGTCAGAGGTGAATCAACGGCTACGGAGTTCACTTGACAAAGGAACTGCAGTGAGCCAGCAAGAGAAAGGTTCGGTTCTGCAGTAAGAAAGTGGATGCCAGGGTGGGCAGCAAAGCATAATAATAAAAGCTCTTTCTATCAACCCCCTCCCCCCAGAAAAAACAAACAAACCAGCAACAACAAAACAGTAATTACACACCCTATTTTTACCAAATGGGGAAATCAGCTTTTTCCAGCCAATCCACCAAGGCATCCCTGGAGTGCTAGGCATGTAGAAATGTGTTAGGAAGAACCACACCTGAAAAGAAACCTGCATTGCCATTTGTACAAGTGGAAGAAAGCTCCAGATGTAAATGATCCCTTTTGCATCATCAGAGGGAGAATGTTTGGGAATTTTTGCTATGGATTATGGAGTCGCACAGAAAATCCTCTGTTTCCTCAAGGCTAAACAGAAGAGGGTCTGAACCCAACTTAAACCTCATGACTCATAGTTAAGCAAAAGCAAAAAAATGTCCTTTAATTATATCATTATACTTCTGACTTGCCCAGAAGGTTTTACAAAATAATAATTTTAAAAAGCAGTATTTTAAAGGTTTGTGGTAGGGTTTTTTTTCTGATGAAAAGAGAGAGAGAAAATAAGATCTCATGAGAAAGTCTCTTCTCATACTGCAGTCTTCTATAACCAAAGGGTTCAAAAATTTGGATAAAGACTGACATTTTTACCCTTTCGTAATCAGAAATTTTTAAAAAGCTATCTTATTTTCATTTCATGACCACCCTGCTGCTATTATACTTAATACATATCATTATACTGATATTCTGAGGCACAGACCTACTAGTTATTAAACAAATCTAAGTATCTCACAGGAACAGATTATACTGTTGTATGAGTTACTGAGTTATTGGGATCTGTTTGAAACAGCAGTACTGGAGAATGTTGAAACAATAATAATGAAGGCCTTAAATTAATACAGAACCTTTTTATTCCATATGATCACAGCTACAAGTTTCTTCAATCATATGTACACATGCATATAAACAGATACAGACACAAATATAAAAGTATTTGGATACAGAAGCTTGTAAACAAGAGCACAAAATTCTTAACACAGAAAGAGACAACCACATCACTATGGTGAGGATGAGGAACTGCATCACAGTTAAATCATAATATTTTTAACTAGTCAAAATAAGAAAAAAAAATCTTTAAAAGTATGTCTCGATTCACCGACCCCTGTTTTGGAAATCTTGCCGAACAGATAGAGAAGGGAGCACAGACACAGAGTAGTTAATTTCACTTCTCTGGTAATACAGTTAATTCGAGATTCTGCCAGGATAACGCACAATGAAGCAGCAAAACTGGGCTGCAATTCTGTAGCATTTAAAGGAAAATTTCTACTACAGTTTACAGAAAAATCACACTATTGTCACATTGATGAGGAGCTTGTTCACCTTTTTACAAAAGCCTGGAATGTCCCAAAAATGCTGAACATCTTCTAAAATAAGCTTGATCTTAAAATAGGTATCTTTATTACATTGGAAAGAAACTTGGGAGCACCTATCTGTGTTTAAAAGAATTTTAATTACACAGAGCAGCCATCATTTATATACTCTGATTTGAGCAATTAACTTGCTATTAATTAGTATTTTAAAACCTCGATAATACCATGAAATGTAATATTTTTTAGTACCAAACAGAGTATTTAAGTTGTGCACTTACTTTCAGTCAGATCTGTAAAGATAAGAGACGAAGTAAATTGAGGCAAAGTTCAGTTGCTATCTCTCACTGCCTAAAAACCACAGAAAAAGAAAGGTAACATTGTCAGTGTTTTCTGACTTTAACTCAGTTGGGAGGCATCAGTGGTAAGTTTCAACTGCTGAGATGCATTTGATGAAAATCTTAAAAGCAATTGAGTAGTCTAAACTGTTGACTTTTATGAATTTGTATTGCGAATTACTCTTTGAAGGCTCTTTACCTGGGATGCTTTGAACTGCCATTGTTGTGCTAAGCTTCCTGTATTTGGAGATAACAAAAATTAACTTTTCAAAGATGCAGTGGTCTGGAAACTGGGAAGTTATTTAAAAGGTTTAGTTCCAAGAGTACAGCAACACCCCAAATCCTTAATTATTGGAGATAATCTTTAATGCTTATCATCCAAATAAGAACAGGTTTATTCATTATTTTTTTAAACAGATAACCTGAGCTCTTTCATTTGTAGATTAGTTGGACATTTGTTTTCACAGAATTTTATGGATGATTTGATATTGCCTTTGAAAGGTTGTGGGACACTGCTGTATTTACTTCATTTTCTTTTTATCCCTGTAGATGTTTTCACACAGTCATTAGAAGCACAAAAGCAGCTTCACAGCGAGTTTATCCCTTTCATTTTGTATCTTAATGGTAAGATACATTTCTTTTTTATTTCTGAGCATAAAGGGCCTGATCCTGCATGGTAATGAGTGCTTTTAGCTCCCTTCGAAGCTAACAGGCAGCAAGTTTGTTCAGCGTACTGCAGAAGATACCCAGCAGGATGCAGATCTGGGCTCAGAGTGATTTAAAAAGACAGTATGTGTTTCAAGTCCCATTCAAACCATATTTCTGCACAAGAAATTTATTTTGACATGACTGAAAGACAAATCAAGCATTCATCTTCTTTCCTGTGGCATATGAAATCATAGATTTAATAAACTCAGAAGACACATTGTTTACTGCAGCAAGATGGCCACTGCAGTGCTAGCCCATTCAATCTACCTAGTAAGAAACCACATTAATTACAGCAAGGAGACATGGGGGATAAACCTTCCTACTACCACAAGCTTGCCTGAACTTGAAGAAATGCAATTGTTTTTAACATCTGAAATACAGACGTTTGAGATTTCTCCTTTGCTTCAGCATCCAGTACTAAGTTGGGAAAGAATATCTACCTTTTCTGGATGTTTCTTGTTATGATTAGGGCTTTTCATACAGTATTTCATAGGAATCTTTAATTGTCAGTTTTGCATAATAGAGGGCATGTAGTTTGCAAACAGCTATCTACAAACTCAGACAGCTAGCAGAGAAGCCAAAGTATATCATTCAAATCCAGGATGCAACTTTTTCCCATGAAACATCAATATGATACAAAGGTAGGGTCGTCTCAGAAAAAAAAAAAAAAATTGCAAGATACTTGTTTTAAAAAGATAAACTACCAAAAATGGACTCTAACTTTTCTGAGAAAAACTGACAGTTTGAAGCTGCACAAAGGATTCTAGGGAAAAAAAAAGATTATTGAGAATTATTTTCTTTACAGACACTCTGAAGTCTGCAAATGTGAAGGAAATGTTTTGGTTAGTCGGAGCCTACCTGCATTACTGAGAAGCCTTACTACTCTCAGCAGCCTTAATACAAATCTGTTCTCAGGTCACTAACAGAGTCAGCAGAGCAGAGCTTAAAATTGCTAAGTCAAACATCAGAAGAACAGCTCCAGTTAACATCCAATTTGAGTAGGACAACATTTGTAATCCCTAATACTTTTCTAACTCACCTAATCTACAGAGGCAATGCAGTATAACCTACGCCAAGAAGGATGGAAGTCCACAAAGCAGAGGGAAATGAGTGGAAATCCTTTCCTCTCTAATTGACGGGACCTAATGCCAGATGACCTTGCCCTTTAAACAACTCTTCAAACACACATGCATAGTCTGGGAGGTGAGGAACGGACAGAATGTAGCATTACTACTGATTTCCAGAGTTGCTGATGAGGGGAAATAAGATCATCTGAGTTTCCCCTTCCATTCCCCATCCCCTATCTCCCCCTTAGCCTGTAAACCTACTGCCTCATACTTTGCCTCTCAGAAGGGATACGTGCTTGGACTGGCTGACAAAAAACATAGGAAATGCAGCCCAATACCTGGCTATTCTAACTACTGTCTCACATTGTAATTATGTCTTAACCGAAAGGGAAAGAAGTATGAAAGATGTTTAGCACACAAAGACTTAGGAATTTAGCTAGGTTTTATCATACCTTTAAAATAAAAAGTAAAATGGCAGGTCATGATTCTGACAAGCTGGCTCAGCCCTGTGGTGGCTGGATGTCCGCACACCTTAACTCCTGGACTCCCAGAGTCTCCCTGACCAGGGGTATTTCTGTATTCACCATAGCATTACACTAAGCAAAGCAGACTAGCAGGAGAAAAAGCTGGAACGGACTAAACTAAAGACAGTCTAAAACCCATTCAAAATCCACACACCGGCCAGACAGAAATATATTCAGGCAACGCCACAAGAGTAAAAGAAATAAGAAGAGGTTTTTTCTTCTCCTCCACACACCTGCAAAATACTGACTGGCAGGGATCAATATCAATTCAGTGGATGAAACGTTGGATTCACCAAACCCAGGAAGATGAAAATGACAATGATAAGAGTGAAAATATGCTTCAAAAAACTACTGGAGCACTATTGTTCTTTTCCGTTGAAGACAATTACCCTTTGTTCATCAAATGTCAATCTAACTCGCTACAGCTTTCATGATAAGGACTCATGAGTAGGTGCAAATGAAAGAAGAGCCTCTGTTATTTAAATTGAAATTCTCTTGCAATTCCTTGGTATGTAAATTACAGATTATGTTATACACTGATAGAGATGGTATAAATAGATCTGGCAGAATCTAAGGGGACCTTTTGAATTATTCTAAGTAACATGCACCACATCTGAATTTGGCCTTTTATACAGACACAGAGGCAAACACAGAAAGGAAAATTTAACTGCTGGAGAAACTTTGAATGTGTCTATAGGCAGTGCAGAAATGAACAGGCACAGCAAGGAAGATGATACGTCCTCCCTTACATTCAGGGTCAAACAAGAATATCAGCAAAGAAAGACATTACACTTTATGTGGAAAAGAAAGTTTCACCAAACTGCTTAAGATCCAATAGGACCGTTACCAGTAAAATGTCTCCAAATGACAGCAAGACCTAACACCTTGTGAAATCCAACCCTGCTTAGTACCGCTGGAGATGTAAAGCACAAGAATCCATGAAGGTGACATGACACAGGAAACCTTTACGTCTATAATGGTGATAAGGATTTTTTTATCAAAAAAACTTCCACAGAAGTGTAAGCTTGTTAGTCTTTGGGGACATAACGTATGGCCTCGCCTTTTAAGACATCCTTGTTTCTTAACTGAGAAACCAAGCGCTTTAGACTTGAAAGCTGCAAACTTCAGCAAGTCTGCTAATAACAGTATATTGAACTTGTGCAAAAGTTTAATACTCTGGCCTTTCTTCATGTACTGTAGATGATACATGTTATGCTGGAGGATAACATTTTTTATATTGTCATAATCATCAAAACTGCAGCTGACAAGAAGAAACAAGAGGGTGTGCTAAATAAATAGGGTATGTCTCATCTTGGCTTTGAAAGGAATATTACATATGCATGTAATAGAATACCTATATTGAAAGTTAAATGCTAGAAAATAACAGAAAAGTATTATACAGTATCCTGGCTGTGAGCAAGGATGACAGAATGATAAAGCACTTAGGGACCAATCCATAAGGTTATTTAGGTGTCAAGCTGCCTATATTCATTCATTTCAATGGAAAGTAAGATACTAAATAGGATTTAAGTAACTAGAAGCCAGTGTGGATATAGGACTTATTTTCTTTTCTCTTTTTTTTTTCTTTTGATCGTGCCTTTTTTAATGGAGCTTAAATGTGCAGATGATGCTTTCCACTAATCATGCTTAGTGGTAGAAACATGTTTCAAAATGTAGGCTCAATACTAAAGATGCAAATATATACATAGCATAAGCAGCATATAATGGTCAAAAAAGGGAAGGATTAGAACAGAAAAAAGACAGAACTATAGCAGCCAATAAACCTGTGTAATAATTTTCAAAGCAAAACTGTTTTTATAAGCTGTTTTATATAAAAAGGTCTTGTTTGCACAGCGAATTCTGTAGGCATTCGTGTGAAGTACACAATCAATATAAACAAATTGCTTTATATCTTATTCCAAAATATAGAAGGAAGAAAGAGCACAACTGCATAACTAAAGATGTCTTTCCTATCCTATCTGTGAGATACAAAAAGTATAGGTAAGGGAGGCTTATCCTTTTGACAGAGAGCAACATCTGTATTAGAAACACTTCTGTTATCTTGTTAAATTTCTTTGTATAAAAATCCTCTCGTGACTCTTAAAAAATCAGAAATGCCAACGCTATTGCTGGCATTTGAAAAGCCCTCTTGTAAAGTACAGGGATGCTGCAACTCTGAAACAGTTAAAAAAAAAGGAAGCCTTAGAATGTTCTATTAAATATATCCTGACACAAAAGAGATGCTGGTGACAGAAAGAAAAGTTAAGCAACCCACCACAGTCTTGACCTCAAGTCAATGACAAGACTGACACTCCAAATCTGTTCTGGCAAAGTGCATTCCATAGCTGCATGAAAAAGCTATGGGACACAGTGATTTGTAATTCTCGCTCTGAACAAATGAAAGCCCAACATTTTTACACTTGAGTAAAATTGGGCCTGGACAATAGGGAACCAAAAACTCATTTGGATACATGTGGTGTTTTAAAACACATCACCAGGATCTTCAAATCGATCCAGTACCTGATGGCAGGCAGCACTGAGATCTCAGCACAGAGACATATGATGACTGGCTATTGTGCATGTTTAAAATCTCAGTGGTTGCATTATTGTACAAGTTCTTGTTTTGTGAAAGGAGGGCTGAGTGAGACCTGCAAGCAGGGAATTACAGTAATCCAGACAAGATGTCACAGAAGCATGAATTAACGTTTCAGTATCTCTATGCGACAACGCTCTCAAACTTGTTATATTTCTAGGTTGATAATAAGAGTTTTGTTCCCCCTGAATGCACATGATCCCCAAAGAAAAGCCCTCAATTAAAGTTTACCTCTACATTTTGCACAGATGAAGACCAAGCAGTATTTATGTGCGGTACAGTGAAGGAACAAATCTTCAGACACAGTGTTAACAGCATTATTAAGCACAGTGGTCTCATCTTTTTCATGTTTAAAGCAATTTTGGGGCAGTCAGAACTACACTTCATAAGAAATGGGGATCAGATGCTCCTATTGAGTCTGTAGCAAAATAATGTAAGTCTTCTTTCCAATAGCTGTGCAAGCTTTTTACTTCTACTCTTCTCATCTTCCCCTGGATCTTATTATCCCCTTTTGTCTACGATGCTTAATCAGAGACACAGCAGTTTAAACTGCTATATGACCTGAGATATGACTTCTTTATCACCTCTGCACTTTTATAACATAAGTAAGTGACGGATAAATTGTATAAGAAAGCCCAGACTGTGACCTGAGCTAATAATTTTTGTGGGCTAAGTCCTGGCATTGTAAGTCTTGCACAATGCTTGTTCAGGCAAAACCCACACAGGAGTAAGAGCTTTATCAGAGTTAAGCCTGAATAAAAGCAAAGTAGGGACCTCAAGATTTGGCCCTTTTTGACCTTCTACTTAGAATTTCTTGCAAGCATATTGGGCCACGTTTTCAAAAGCATTCAGAAGAGTGAAAGTCCTTTCTGTGTTATTTTATAAAACACTACAGTTCTGTACCTACATTATTGGGGTATTTTCCAACAATTTTCTGAATAAATCCAATATGCTACACAATAGCACTTCAAGTTTGCCAATAAAATAATCAAAAACTTTAGCTTCACAAATTACTTTAGTTAGAAGAGATGGCACTAATACTGAAAAACCTCTAATGCATCTTGTCATTTTATAAGGGCTATGCTTTGCAAATAAACTTGGTGGTGCTTACAGTATCAAAAAAAACATATATTCAGAGCTAGTCACCAGTCAACAGGCTTCACCAACAAAGCTAAAAATTAACACACACTTTTAATTTCTCTTCATCAGAATATCCCTGGAAAAAGGGCTGAGGATGCTCTCTCCCAGTGTCCAGGCATGAAACCCATCAAAGTGAGTCATTGGGAGCAGCCCTCTGGATCACCTTTCAGACTAAGAGGGGTCACTGTGTAGGGGTGTGGGACACACCATGGAATGCAGGGAAGAACATTTTGGAAAGCAGCTTTGCAGGAAAAGACTTGGTTCCAGTGGGCAGCAAGCTGAACATCAGCCAACAATGTGTCCTTGCAGCAAAGGCAGCTAACGATACATGCTGGGATCCAGCATTATGGGGAGTGCTGCCAGCAGGTCAAGGGAGGCGATCCTTCCCCGCCACTCAGCACTGGGCAGGTCACACCCGGAGCAGTGTGTCCCCTTCTGGGCTCCTCAGTACAAGAGAGACATGGACATACTGGAAAGAGTCCAGTGAAGGGCCACAAAGATGAGTAAGGGACTGGAGCATCTCTCCTATGAGGAAAGGTTGAGAGAGCTGGGACTGTTCAGCCTGGAGGAGAGAAGGCTCAGGGGGGATCTCATCAATGTATATCAGTACCTCAAGGGAGGCTGTAAAGAAGACAGAGCCAGGCCCTTTTCAGTGGTGCTCACTGACAGCGCAAGAGGCAATGGACACAAACTGAACCACATGAGGTTCCCTCTGAACAGCAGGAAACACTTTTTCACTCCGAGGGTGATCGAACACTGGTGCAGGTTGTGCACAGAGAGGTTGTGGAGTCTCCAGCCCTGGAGATACTCAAAAGCCGTCTGGACATGGTCCGGGGCTACCGGCTCTAGGTGGCCCGGCTCAAGCAAGGGGGTTGGACCAGATGACCTCCAGAGGACCCTCCCAACCTCAACCATTCTGTGATTCTGTGAACTGGAGTGGGGCTGCAGCCTTGGGATTTTCTATGTCCAGGTCCTCACAACTGGAGAGACTAGGATCCAGGGGCAGCTACTGGGCAGACTGAGCATCTGAGCCTAGCTACTGGAGGGATCCACACTGCTCATATATATATATATATATATATATTCTCATATATATATATATATATGTTCCCACTAACAGACCTCTAACCTGCTCGGCCAGAGAGGGGAGCAGGACGAAGCCGTTGGTCCTGCCTGCGTTCATGTGAGTGCTCTGTGTGTCGGCCTGTGGTCTGAGTGGTTGGCTGCGTATATACGCAGGTATGTGGTGTATCCAGGTGCTCTGTGTGCTTCTGCGTACTGGGAAGACATTTTCAGACTCACTACTTGTTGGACCTGGGGGCACTGCAGTAGCCTCACCTCCCTCGGGCTGTCAGATCCAGCATGATATGTTTTCCTCTAACAGAACCAGTTATGATAAATTCAGAACTGTTAATTTTGTAGCTTCCCTTTATCTTAAGTATCTTTGACACAAGTCAGCTTTTTATTCCATTCTACTTCATCTCTTCTGCAAAGTCATAAAGCTGGCAAAACATAACAACAGCTCTGCTCAGCTCAATAAATATGGATCCAAATGTATAAAAAACAAGTGGTAGTTATTGTTTGTTATTACCAGTTACACGCTTCATCAAGAACTTCTGTTATCAATGTTCAAAAGCCCTGAGAATCCTGGCAGTAGCCTCTGACCAGTTTCATTCCCCAGTACGCATAATGTAAATACCATTGCTGCTATATTCTAGCAGTGCTAGTCATTCTTAGGGGCATACATTATGTTCGTACAGATTGTACAGGGCACTAATTCTATCATTACCAGAAAGCAGCTGTTTTCTTATCAGCAACTTGGAAAGTCAGCTTCATTGAAATCAACAATGCACAGGATAATTTTGCCTGCTAGTATTTTTGAATGTTTTTCCTCCACTTAAAAGCTCTTTTGTCTGCCTCCTGAATGTCCAGGATTCAGCAATCACCCCCAACCCAAAACAGAAGGCTTTTCTTAAACATCATAATAATTTTAAAATAAATTTATCTTTCTCTTTTACCTACTGTCTTTAAAAGCCTTTTGGTATATTCAAGTCATAGTTTCAAACTTCCCTTTCCAATTAGGAAGATAAAAATTTATATTTTTGTTTAGCTGAAAGCTGAGATTCTTTCTTGATGACATGATTCACAATGAGAGCTTTTAAGAGAAACAACAAATATTGCAAGGCTCACAATGCAATAATGATGGATGGTGTCACGGCGTAGGCTTTAAATTAAGTAAATATATATACATATTGCTGCAGAACCAGGGCCACAGTCACTACAGTTTGGTGTATCCACTTCATTCATGTATAGAAAGAATGCAAAGGAAGCTGAAAACAGACAGTAAACTTATTAGCAGGCACACTAACCTTCTAATTGAAAACAAGGGACTACAGGGAAAAAAAAAATTAAGTCAAATCAGAAGTAGATTTGAGAAATGTATGTTCTTCCCATAAAGAAGAAGTTTTTCATTTATGTTCATTCTGTAAAAAAGTTTTGGACTTCTGTTGGCCAATATAAAGCTAATAAAACCTGACTCTCCAAATATCCAGTTAAAAACTTTACAAATTCAATCTAGAAAAGACTAATCCATGTATGTATCTAAAAGCTATGGGACAAAATGCCTTGTTGAAAAAAAAGAAACTTGGATAAAGCCATACCGGGAAATCCTTTCCTGTTCTTCAGTGCAATGTACCAAGTCAATTGCTCAGAAATAAAGGGTTAATAATCAGTTCCTGTGTAATTAAATTACTTCTAATTACTCATTTTGTGGTCAAAGTAGGGATGACTTCAGAACAAATACATTTTAAGGATTCAGACTTAACTCAGGTAAATAATCCAGGTTTCTGCTTGGCTTTCCAAAGGAAGTTACTGGTTATGTGACTGAATTTTTACATGAAAGTGAGCAAAAATGCTACAACAGTTCCATGATATTATGGGTTTGGTTTCGGCCATCTGTATGAGTCATTTTACTGGGTGATACATAGAAACTATTAGCTAATCTACATAGACGTTAAAACCAGCAAGATCTCACACTGTGTAACATTGTGGATGGAAATGCAGTCGTAGTAACTGCCGTGCTGTAAGCTGGCATTTTATAACAACAGGTTCTTCCTTGTGTCACTGGTCTTGCATGAAGCTGGAGAAGACAGTGTGGGATATGAACAAGACCTTGTAAGTCAAAAACATGTTTCACAGAGTTAACAGTTGTGGCAGCTTTAAAGCTTGCTGGCTGGTGGGAATCTCAACAGAAAAGCTTCTAGTAGGCTTGTGTGCAACTGCGTGTGTATCTGTATTTGCATGCATATAACTCAACAGAGACCTCACTCGGGGCTATTGGGCAGGCTCAGGAGTGTCTTAAAACTGTGCATTCACACTTTATCATATATCTATAGATAAAGATGGAAATTTATCACATATTTTAACAGGCTGTTATGTGTTAGGGACTTCACTGGTCATCTCCCTACTTGCAGAGCCTGTAGCAACTCAGACAACACAAAAAGGCTGTTCAGAATTGTAACAAAAAGAGTTGTAAAAGTTTTTCAGAGTTTTTACAGACGACTGGCCACTTTTTTCTGTTTTCCAGTACTTAATAGGTAAATATTCTTGTTTTGTTAGTTTTACCCTGATGATAAACAACCTATATTGTTCTTAAACTTCTGTTGCATTATGTTGCCACTGCACGTCCCTATTAAAACAGAATAGCAAAGAAAGGTTTTAGTAGGGTTTCTAATGTTCTGGTGGAGTTGGACCCCACTATCCCCAAGGTGAGAGCCACCTCTGGTTGCAAAAGGCTTCTGATGTTTTGGGGATTTGTTTACTTTTAATATGGACAGCAAAGGAAACAAAAAACATACATAGGACCAATTCTCCTGAATTGAAGCATACATTTTAATAATAGCCAATAGCTACTTTTTACCTGGTCCCCTAACAAAACAAATCATAAGCATCAGAAACTCAGAGATATATAACAGGCCCAGTCCAAAAATAATTAAATGTCCCAAATAATTATTGTCCACTTGACAATTACAGCAGGGGTACAATCTATCAAAGCAATGGAGGGATAATTGAGACAATTTCACAGAAAGTGCTCAGGACAAAAGAGTGCTGGGTCAGACAGACTAAACCATCAGTGTTATAAAGCACCACAGCAGCAAAAACTTCTAAATGTAAACATTGCCCATTGCCCTAGAGTAAAAAGTATGGACAGCTTAAAAGACAACAAATTAACCAGTCAAGTCACATAATGAAACTTGAGAAAGCAAAAGGCTGCCTACAGAGAACTGGGCAGACAGTTAGCCTTGCATGAGGTCATTCTGAAAAACAGTAAAGATTGAATCTGCCTGATAGAAAGTATTTCATTAATTCACAAGGCAAACGAGAAAAAAGAAGATCTTGGCTCTATATAACACAGTATCTGTATTTTAACACCTCACATTTTATGTCTACAAAAGCAAGATTTAATATTGAAGTGATCAAATTATATAGGCAGCCTATCCATTGCATGCACAGTGAATCTTAAAAGGGGAATTGCAACTAATCCTGCTGCTGGTCTCCACTTCCGCAGTGTCTTCTTCTGGCCCTGTAGTGCAGACCTCATTTTGCCGCAGGTCCCCAGGAGAGAGCTGCCAGCTCTCACCAGCTCCACTGGGCTGGTGCTCCTACTGCCTCTAGCCCATGGCTCTCAGCCTCCTCTGGGCGCTTTCTAAAGCATCAGTGTTGTGAGAAAAGAGAGAAAAACCAGGAACTCATACACGAAGCTATCCACGACTTCCTCTGTTCTGAACCAGTCTTCACATCAGTGCTTACTGCTCTGATACAACTAGAGCAGATATACGTCAGAAACTCATTCTAATAAAGTATTTCTAATTCATGGCTGTAATCAGGCTTTTCTCACTGACTGAAATTAACTCTTCCCACTGAGGTGACAGAGCTGCATGCACTCCCTTCAGCACCACACTCCATTCCTGACACTTCAGGCATAAGTACTAGAGGTGATGGGGTCTGCTGGTTCCCTGAGCTATCCCTAAATACCTCACGTGACTCTTGCGGGCTTTGCAATCTACCACAACCTCATGTATTTTCTACTTAAGGTGCAGACAGAGTATGAATTCTTATGAGCATAAAATAAAAAAGTAGGACTATGAATTAATCGGCATTTCTTTATTGCAATCCAGTGTAAAACATTTATCTAGTGCAGTTACTTCTGATCAGTACACCTCTGCTGTTAAATTTGCTACAAATTACATACTACATTGCCACCTAGTGAATGAATTTGGAAATTCAACTAAAATAAAATGGAGTGCGCAGCAGCATTTTTATGATACAGGTATCCTGAAAATTCACATCTCTGGCTCCCTTGTGATAGTCATGCAGTGTGTAAGCAGGTGTTGACTGACCATCTTAATCCTTGTGCCTGTGTGCGCGTTTGTGCATGTGTACATTGCCCTACCTAATCACAATGCACATATGCATAATTATGAGTCTATTTGCAATATATTCACTTTGATGGACGTAAGTTTTACCCTGTAAAATACATATATGCTGCCACCAATGTCAAGGAAGAATAGAAACCTTACATGGTGCTGTCTGTCATGCTTGTCATCAAACCACCTATGCCTAGGTGACATTAAATCTGATTTGTTCAGAGTGATGAGGCAGTCCAAAACCTGCTTAGATATAAATGTAGCACTCATCGGACTGTGTTGGTTTACTTGGACTCTGCTACCAACAAGCTGGCCTATCAGAAGATTTGCCACGGTTTCTAAGATAGAGTGGGGGGATAAAAGATCTGTGGTGGAGCTCCTGGACTGACAAATTGCAAGTGGTATCTTGACAACCACCATATGAGCTTTTATGTCATGCTCAAGGCAGTTTAAGGACTGACATGGGACATGGCAATGCCAGACAAGAGTAGACAAGATGAAAATGTGCTGATCAGAGATTATGAAGGCATAAGACAGTGCTGTACTGAAAACTGTTGAATGTACTCAATCGCTCTGACTGTCAACAGAGTTGTTTCAGATGACATCTTCCTCACCACCACTTTCCACCAAGCAGGCAAGGTCAAGACCTGAGAAATTTAAGGACCAGTTTTTCATTACTTTTTCCTGCAGGAAACATCCAGTTTCTAAGCAAAAGTTGACAAAACAAATTACATGACAGGGATTGCCTGTTTGGAAAACTCTGGATCATTATATCGAAAGACTACTTTAACGCTATAGCTGTTGCCGTATTTTATGAGTGTGTCTATATAGAAGAATACATCCATACAAAAATACAATTCCTAATAAACATGAAACAAGTGTAAATTATTCATGGCATATATGTCAGCCCA
This sequence comes from Ciconia boyciana, assembly GCF_034638445.1. Lineage (NCBI taxonomy): Eukaryota > Metazoa > Chordata > Aves > Ciconiiformes > Ciconiidae > Ciconia > Ciconia boyciana. The sequence goes on from NC_132938.1 coordinate 40,096,280, forward strand.
GATTTTTTTCCTAGTATTTTTGAGTTTGTGATTAGGATTTCGCATTTCTGGAGTAGTAAAAAGAAAAGTATGCTTCACTATCAGCTGGAAATGGAAGAAGTTCCTTGCAATGGTGTCCTTCATTTTAAGTGGATACATACGGGCATTAGAGTGCAATTAAGTGGTAACCTATAATTTATAATTTTTTGGCTTCAAAGTCTGTTTGCTTGCATTCATATATATATTTACAATCTTTATTGCTCTCTAGAACAGTACTGGACAACAGAGCCAAATGCAGCTGATCCAGCTGTGCATCTAATTACTCATTTGCTGATCAAGGGTCATTCTCAGTGGTATACTTCCTCAGCTGCGTTCGTTCTTGTTGGTATAAAATAATCAGAATGCAGTCAAATACATACAGTGTATGGAACCAGATATACTTATATTTCACAAGTTAAACAATGAAAAATGCTGCTTGAAAGTCCACACACATATCTTACAATGTCGAATGGAGAGGAAGTTCCATGTCCCATTTGGTTTTCAAGGGAATTTTATTATATCTTTTAGATATATTTTTCAGCTTCTGGGTATTATGTTTATTACATGGATTGATTTGTAATCTGTTTTTCTCCTTGACTGAAACCTGTTTTTATGAGTGAGACACTAAAATAACATGCTCTTTCATCTGCTAGTTCTTATAGACTATAGACAGAAACATAATTTCATACTGTCTGTAGACTAGCAGGAGTCTGTATTTGCTACTTCAAAGCCAAATATGTGCAAAGTTAATGAATGTAAGATCTTTAAACACAAGCAGAGGCATTGCTTATAACTAATGCTTGTATAATTCTAGGAGTAAATACTAGTCAAAAAAGACACTTTTGTTGGAATATCTTTTAATGAGCAAAAAATAAATTGCAGAAAAAAAACAAGCCAAACTTTTAAAATTACAGACTTACTCATTTCACATTATCTGATCTATTTAATACCCAATTAATAATCTAGATTTGATTTCAAAGTGCAGAACAGACTTAGTCTCTATGTATTTTTATATACTTATGTAGAAATAGAAGTGTCACAGACCATACGACATTATCGCAGTACACACATCACTATGGGGAAATTAGAGAAAAAAAATGGAATTATAAAAATAGTAACAGCTTATCTTTGAATGCATACAAGAAAGAAAACTGAAACTGCTGAGGTGATAAACATCATAAACTGAATTGACACCAGCCATTGTTCAAAGGAGGTGAATCCTTTGCCAGAATAATCACCTGAAAGAACGGCCCACCACTATCGTACATCGATGGAGCCATTTTTAACAAAGCACTGGATGGTATTTTTGTTATTAGAAAATAATGCAATCCTTGATTCTGTACACTTTTTTTTTTGCAAAGTAAACGCAATTCATACATCTGATAGGAAATTATACACTATTAGAATGCGTGTTTGATTGGAGCAAACTCTGATAAGAGCAATGAATAAAACATAATACACAATTTTAGAAATCGCTTTAGAGAAAAGTGATGGCACTGTTTCAGTCATAGCTCAGATGACAGCAACCATCTTTGTTCCCATAATGGTTTTACTGATTAAAGTAGCTCCCAGGTGGTACATTACTTAGCCATGATCGTATTTCCAATTCAAGGATTACTGAAATTAATAAATGTGAGAAAAGATTTCTAAACAAATAATAAGATGTATTTTCTCTCGAAGTCTGTAAGTAGTTTCCTCTTAAATATTATTTGCTGGGATAGGCCTTTTGCACAAAATTTCATTAAATGTGTCACATGGATTAAGTCAAAACTTCAAATTCACTGTTTATAGGTAATCCTTACAATTTGAGAAAGAATTTAACAAAATAAATTATATGGAAAAATCAGCCACATTTTGTTCAATTTGTTATAACACAGGACAAGGGCAACTCCTCAGGATTCCCTGTTCCTCCTCCCTGCTGCCATATTCCCAGTAACTTGTGGTTTGATTAAAAGACATTAAATGGGTATGTTTTCAAAAACATTTTAGTTGTCATGTGGGGATTTTTCTGAAGAAACTATGCTTTATCAGTTAATTATGCCCTTTTATCATTACTATTATTTCAATAGCAATGCATGCAATTCTTTGACAGTGTACAAAAGATTGTTAGACATTTTTTGTACTGAGATCATATTGTTTAAAATAGACATAGGAAAGAAAGATATGCACAATAGAAAAGAAAAAATATTTCAAAGAAGTTCATTTAAGATGACATTGGTAGGTAGAAATGAAGAATACTAGGCTCTTAAGAAGCAGGGTGGACGTACTTCAGTCATCCACACCCCATTCTATATTGCTCCGTTCATTCTGTCTTCTCTAATGTGTGCTGTTCTTCCTTAGTGACTCTCACAGCCACACTAGATCTCAGGTCTTCATTTGTCTTCCCTAGAGATGCTCTGTAGCTGTGCAGGCACTGGTGGATGCCAAGAGATAGAGTCCTCTGAACATACTTACATGTGGGTCTTACTGCCGTGAAAGAGGCGGGGCTGCAGGTTGTTTAGCACATTTCTTAAAAGTAGAAGACGGAGATCTAGAGCCAGTGTGTCCAGATAGCTCTAGATTTAAGTCCAGGCTGTTCAGTATCAAATCATCGAATCATTTAGGTTGGAAAAGACCCTTAACATCGAGTCCAACCATTAACCTAACACTACCAAGTTCACCACTAAACCATGTCCCTAAGTGCCACATCAATTAGTTCACTGCTGTCTGTTCAGGGGATTATATTTCAAAGAAACATCTTGAGATTTAAGTCAGATATAAGTTGGTTGTTCAGAAACTAGCCGCAGGCCAGGCCACACTTCCAAAGGGTTTTGGATTCCTACCTCCTATTGTGTCTGTACTTTCACATAGTTGCTAGTCTGGGAACCTAAGCATGAGTCAGGAGCTTAAAATAGTTTTGTGGATCTAGGCTAGGTCCATGACTCTACTGCAAACTATCATGTATTTCAAATGTCATACGGTATTCCCTCTAAATATAAATTTGTAAATATAAACTGTTTTTTCACACTACATCTCTGGTAATTCTGCTTACAGGGGAGTCAGACATGATAAATTAGTCCTATTATGTGAAGCAACATCATAAGCATGCAAATCTGGGTGTTTTCTGGTGAGTGAATTGTCAGTATGTATTGGGTTTGCGTGGCAAGGTCTTGGTAGCAGGGGGACTACACGGGTGGCTTCTGTGAGAAGCTGTTAGAATCTTCCCCTATGTCCAATAGAGCCAATGCCAGCCCACTCCAAGACAGACCCACCACTGGCCAAGGCCGAGCCCATCAGTGACGGTGGTAGCACCTCTGGAATAACATAGTTAAGAAAGGGGAAAAAACTGCGCAACTGCAGCCGAAGAGAGGAGAATATGTGAGATACACAGCCCTGCAGACACCAAGGTCAGTGAAGAAGGAGGGGAGGAGATGCTGCAGGAGCCGGAGCAGAGATTCCCCTGCAGCCCCCGGTGAAGACCATGGTGAGGCAGGCTGTGCCCCTGCAGCCCATGGAGGTTAATGGTGGAGCAGATATCCATCTGCAGCCCGTGGAGGACCCCATGCCAGAGCAGGTGGATGCTGTGACCCCGTGGGAAGCCCGTGCTGGAGCAGGCTCCTGCCAGGACCTGTGGATCCATGGAGAGAGGAGCCCATACTGGAGCAGGTTTGCTGGCAGGACTTGTGACCCTGTGGTGGACCCACACTGGAGCAGTCTGTCCCTGAAGGACTGCACCCCGTGGAAGGGACCCACGCTGGAGCAGTTTGTGAAGAACTGCAGCCCATGGGAAGGACTCACGTTGGAGCAGTTCGTGGAGGACTGTCTCCCGTGGGAGGGACCCCACGCTGGAGCAGGGGAAGAGTGTGAGGAGTCCTCCCCCTGAGGAGGAAGGAGCGGCAGAGACAAGGCGTGATGAACTGACCGCAACCCCCATTCCCCATCCCCCTGCACCGCTGAGGGGGAGGAGGTAGAGAAAATTGGGAGTGAAGTTGAGCCCAGGAAGAAGGAACGGGTGGGGGGAAGGTGTTTTTAAGATTTGTTCTGATTTCTCATTATCCTACTCTGTTGTTAATTGGCAATAAATTAAACTAATTTCCCCAAGTCGAGTCTGTTTTGCCCGTGATGGTAATGGGTGAGTGATCTCTCCCTGCCCTTATCTCGACCCATGAGCCTTTCGCTATATTTTCTCTCCCCTGTCCAGCTGAGCAGGAGTGATAGAGCGGCTTTGGTGGGCACCTGGCATCCAGCCAGGGTCAGCCCACCACACAGTACAAGGGTTAATCCAAGCAGCAATACACCATCTATTAGTCTTAAAACAGATTTCACTAATACAAGCTAATGCAGTAATTCCAGTAGAATAAGAGACACCCCTATATTTGTATTGTTTGTGATTATGACTTTGAATCTAGCTGAAATACAGTCAGCTAGAGCCAGGTACCATATGGTTATCCATACTATAGCTCAACAGATATCCCCTAAGCTGCACAGCTGTCCTTAACATATATGAACACAAAGAACACATGGTAGAATATGTAATACAACAAACACGTACGGATAAATAGGGGGAAAGCTGTTAACATAGTTCCTCTCAATAAGAAATGTGTAGCATTTACGCACATGTATAGTGAGTGAAAATTCTGGCAGATCCTCTTTACACCCAAATGCAAAAATCATTATTTCTATTTAGAAGCTTGATTATTTTTATCGAGTCACAATACCGGCATCTGGTACCAGAGCAGCTCAAAATTACGACCTGTTTGGATGGAGGTCTGTAAAGTAACACCATAGTTTCAGTATGACATTATCCAGTTTTTCATCAAGTCTTACAGCTCCTTTAAGTAAAGTCTAAGTGATGTTATTGCTATAGTGATTGACAAAGGTTGTCAAATTTCAAATTTTGGAGCAAAACTAGATTAGCTTCTACATAAAGAGTAGCTAGAAGGCTATTGGGAAAATTAACAGATAATAAAGACACTGGACTTGACCAATTTTAGCTATTTTAGCTCAGTGATGTTTTTGTTTAATATTTTAGAAAATGTTTTTCTGAACAGATGTACACAAATGCTTTTATGAAAGTCAAGACAATGTAAAGATGACCACAGAGCATCGTAAATGAACTCAGTAATTGCTGTCTTGCACACCATTAGATGTGTTGTTACAGACTAAGGGAGCTCCAGGTCAGAAGGTTAGATATGTCTCCCTTTTTTCTCAAATGACCACCTAAGTTAGCTAGCCATGTCCCTGCATGGCACAGAGCTCCAGGCAATTGCCTGGTAGGTAAACTAGCTCTGCTCATGAGGGAGTAGTCATTTACCAGATACTTCTGCAATGAAGCCAATGGGACCATCCACAGCAGTAAGGGTTTGAAAGGTCAGTTTAACTATTATTTATTCACAATCTGAATTTGTATTTATGCTACAAAAGCAATGTAGCCTCCTCTTTCAACGTGACTTTAAAGTATAAGTCTAAAAAGTAATTGTAAAATCACAACCCTGGAGAGAAGAAAACATAGGAAGAGATATATTTTATTGAGATTTATCTAGGGTATGTGATGAGTCTAACTCATAACATTATTCCAAAAGTGAATATCAAAGATCACAGCAAATGCATGAAACAACTCCTTTCTCTCAAGTAAAGGCTTCTAGAATTTGAGAAACATTTATATAGAATGAAAACACAAAATCTGAAGCAAAATGTTGCTATTGTTTCAATCTACACAGTCTCCTTTGCATTCTGTGATGTTGCACTGGTGTGACCAGGAAAGGTTGAGATTATTATACTCAAATAATCAGACTAAATCCTTGCAAAGTAAGTAAATTCAGACTCACGCCTGCTGCTTAACTGTTGGCTTGCCCCCTTGTCTCTAGGCATCATATCCTATGATTTAATCAGTACAGAAGGTCAATTTCTGGCACAAAAATGAACTTAAAAATGTAGTGGTAGCTCATAACTTTGTATTTCTGTGCTTTGTATCTCAGCCATTTCATCTTAAAATATAGTTGGTAAAATGCTATTAAGAGGGGTTTTGTTTGAGATTCTAGTTTGTCAGTCTGAAACCAAAAAGATGTATTTCCCACTTAATAACCCCTGTGGTTAGTATCAGAGTCCAGTGGAACTTGCAAAGGACAGTAATTGAATGGTTGGTACATTGCTGAAACAGATTCTCAAAACGATTTTGACCTGATTTGTACACTTCTTCAGTGGTTTAGAAATGCTGCAGAGCTGTGGATACATCCAGTTGAGACATCATGGAGTACGAACTAGCTTTTTACCACTTCTCAGCCCTATTCTTAAAATCTGTCTTCAAAGTTTTTCAATCATCTCTACACTGAACACTATGGGGCTGTGATACCTCATCAAGCTTGAGTACAAGCTTGAGTACAAGACACAGAAGCCAGTATAAAACAAGGGGCTTGGTTTGCACAGACTAACTGTACATGGAGAAACACAGAATGACATCCGTGTCTCCTAACAAAGACTACAGAGAAAACAAATTGGGCAGAGCACTATGCACAGACATCACGCCATTTTCTTTTCAAAGTCGGGGTTTACACACTGTAAATTACCTCCCAAAGCAACTATTTATTGCTTTGGGGTGTTCTAACCATGAAAATATCACAGTGCTGCATGTGTCAATATGCCCTCTAGTCTTAGATAATCGTAACTCAGTGAGGATCCTGTTTAAAAGTCTTGGTAGGCATACTTAAACCACATGAAATAGATGTAGACACTGTATGTTGCCATATTTCTAAAATAATATTTGTATAATACAAGTTTCTGGTTACTTTCCTTTCAACATTGAAAACTTTAAGTATGCTCATTTAACAATGTCAAGATAACTTTCAGACTTGGGGGAAGCAAACAGTAACTTGCTGTATTTGTCCAACAACTTTATTATTGCCATTGATCACATTTATGAAGAAATCATAAAGTTACAAGGAGTTGTAATAAAGAAAGCAGTTCCAACAATGTAAAGTGGTCCATTACATGCTCCATATGACAACTTTATTACTGCAGTGGACCAGTATAGCAATTACGAATAGGAAATATATTACATATAACTTGTTTTGAGACAGAATGCTACAATAGGCCAAAATAATACTGTTTCTGTGACATGTAATAATTATTTTGAGGTTACAAAGTAAGAAAGTAAGCTACTGTAACTTAGCCACCTGATTTTAAAAAAAGTGGTAACAAAAGCAAATTTAGCAATGGAAACATGACTATTATTGTCTACTTATTATTTAGTTAGCGTGGCTGCTTGGTTATTATAATTAGCATCTGTATTTCTTCTCATTATATATCTATTAATGCTCATCAATGTATTGTCAAGGATCAAGGCGTGCTAAGCTAGGACACACTGGTGCTATATGCTGTACAAACTTGAAATGACAATCCATACCCAAAAGACCTTACAGTACAAGTAAAAGAGAACACATAACACATGAAAAAAGATTGTTGGGGAAGACATGAAAACATGAGAACAGTATTAATATTATCTGGATAATCATGTGATTTAGATGTTACACATTTTGACAGACCTCACACGGATGCTGAGTTTTATGGAGGATTCAGGTGAGGATAGCTAAGTAGCTTTGAAAATGTTTATAGATAGCTCTTCTCAAGCATGAGAGAGAGCATAAGGGTCTTTCCTAGAAGATTTAAGAGGTGGAGACATTCACCATGAATAAAGCTTTTCATCCTTTCCAGTGTCATTCAGTGAATGAGAGAACATATGTGTCATAAGAGGCCATGAAAGGGATCGAAAGAGAAAAAAAATAATTTTAAAAACTGAGAGTACAGTGATTCCACAAATCTACTCAAAATAGAAAACCACAACACAGGGTCATTTAAGAATGCATTTTAATTAGAAGCATGATGGATTCAAAATCCCAGTTGTCAAAAAAAATGACACTTAGGTAAGTTTCCATAGCAAATGCTAATCAGTTGATTATTTTTATTAAGAAAATTATTCTCAGATTTGCTTTTCATGTGTTTGTGTATGTTAATATTAGAAAGTGTAAGTAAAATCAAGATAAAAATGTAAACAAATTAGAGATATAACTACAATACTTCATTAGATTTCAAAGCACACTTATAGAAAGTTTGAGACAGCAAAAAGGAGCTAGGCATGCATTTTTGAACAGATGGTGCTAGATAAGGTCACACAGATATAATTGGGGTCAGAATTTGGCCACTGTAGGAACAGACACTCTCAGGGAGAGAGGTGAACTGCCTCCTGTGTTTTTCATTAATTACTCAGTGCCATTCAGTCACAGTGTTGTCTGTTGTAGATCCTCTCAGTAATCCCTTGTCCGTACAAGTCTTTCTCTAGAATATTCTTTCAATATTATGTATCTGAAGAAAAATTCTGTTTGTGGAAACATTGATTTGCTTTTTAGCTGCAGAGACAAAAGTCTACCAGTCTCACCATTTATCTTAGCTACAGTCTCTAAGAGAACAGTAAGTATCGGGGAGCAAACAGACTAAGGTGCAGCTTCACTGCTGACGTAGGAAGAACTGATATAAAAGAGCAGCTAATTTTTAGGAAAATACTAACAAGTTTTAAATTCAAAGACAAATTCTAAAATACTTTATATCAGAGACAGAAGGCAAATCAAGAGCTTGGATGGATGTAGCAGAACTAACTTGCAGAGTTGTCTTGGACAGATACTGCTCAAATTCTCCTCAGCTTTCAGCATGTAAAACCAGAGTTTTTTACCAGTTTATCGACCTTGCTGTTGATTTTACACACTGTACCTGAGACCAGTGTTTGCTTTGTGAGTTTTTTCACACTTAGCATAAAAATATATGATATTAAATAACATTATATACAGTAAAGCATGGATTCATTATTGCATTTACTTCTAGAAGGAAGTCATTCACATGAATACCAGTTAGAAAGCATACCACAGAAATCAAACCAACTGAGTTTCTACACGGACCTCAAAACATAATGTTATGCTGTTTCAAGTTGTACAAAATATTCTCTCCACAGCTGTGCAGTCTCAGCCTGCAGATGCAACCATCACAATCAATATTTTTATTTGAATGACACCCATATCAAAGTGTTTTTCTTTCATAATGGTCCATTTTATCTGGCTAAAAGAAAACAATATTTGAAAAATATAATTAATGTATCAATTTTAGAAACATGTTTGATTCTGTTTTCCTTTTCACTTGTTACTAAATTACTTTCCTGAAAACACTTTCCTCTTTTTTCCTTCAGTTAACATTAATTCAGATCCATATTTTGGCCCTTTTCCCTTCCCCAACAGCTTTACACAGAAATACGTGACAGAAATAAGAACAGTAATATCAGAAATAAATCAGCTAAGAGTATTTACCTGAGTAAAGGTTTCTCTAGACTACTTGTAGTTTTGCTTTTGGGAGCTGGCTGAAACCAAGGCCATGCTATTACTAAAGTCAAACCCAATACTGTATGTTATTATTTTGTGACTTCTGTAATAAAGGATAATACATTTCTTTTGTGACAACCATTTAATTCCAAAGACTGTGGATGGTTTTGTTACAATAAAAATAATATTGCTTCAGGCTTTTTAAATCAGCTTGGGTACACTTACAATTTATGCATGCCTACAAGCTTGAGCTTGTCACACACGAGGTCCAAGTATCTCCTCTTACTACAAATACAAGACCAGTGACACTGCTGGTAAAGTGTAATTGAGTTTGGCCCATCATATATTGAAAAGGAGTAATGAGAATGAGCTGAACAAGTAAAAAAAAAAAGAAAAAGGTATATTTTTCTATCCAATTCCTCTGGTAGAAGCAGAAGCTACCTTTTTTCTCGTCATTCAGAAATAATAGCTGGCTGATGATCGTAATCAGCCCTGAGCACAAATTGGTGCATTACGCTGAGAGCAGGCAAGCCTACGGACCTGAAAACAGTGAGACTACTACGCCAACGTGTCAAATGGCTTTAAACTATTGCTAATGGTTTATAATGAAAAGCTTGAAAGGCAGGGGCAGAATTAAGAAATTACTTGTTATGTGGTTTATGATTTCTATAAAGCAAGGCTTTTTACAAATTCTTCTGTAAGCTATTCGCTACAGCAGATCCCAAAATGCACCCTTTGCAGAAACACCTCTGTGCCATTAGGACACTTTTGACAAAAACATACATGTTAACAAGGCAGCACGTAAAGACACTGCATGTGAATCTCATGGGCATACATGGAGATTGCTTTTTAACACGTTTTATCTGGTGTGCCCCCACCCCACAGCCACAGGGCCAGCCTGGCTCAGGGTCTCTGCTGGCACTCACCACACAGCCCCGACCCACCACTGCCGCTCATCTCTGACACTCCAGCACCGGTAATTGCATCAACAGATTGTGACCGCCACACAAGGAAGCTGGCTTTAACACACATCCAGACGTACGATAAATATAAATTGTATTTTAATCTGCATCGGGCCTTGGCCTTTGCTGGGAGGCATTTACGCTTTTCCTTGCCACAAAAACGTCCCTCAGGGGGCCTACAGCAAGCCCCGGACTGAGGAAACGCGGAGACCGCTTAGCCACGGCGAGGCGCAGCACTCCACAGCGCCGAGCACCGCCCTCCGCGCCGCGCTCCTCTACAACCGCCAGCCGCAGTATCGCTCCGCCGCGGCCGGCCGCCTGCGCATGCGCCGCCGCAGCCGCCTGGTTCGTGGCGGCTGTGTGGGGGCCGGGCTGGGTGGCGATGGCGGCGGCGGGACGCGGAGGGGGCTGGCGGCGGGTGCTGGTCGCGCCTTTCGTGTTCGTCGTGCTGCAGCTGGCGGGCGCCGCCTCAGCCGCTGCCCTGCCTGTGGTCATCAACACCTGGGCATTTAGGAGGGCCGCAGAGACAGGTGCCCCGGCGGGGGACCGGGCCGGGTGGGGCAGGGCAGTGCCGATCGGTCCCTCGTTCGGTGCTCCTCCTGCAGCGCCCTCCTGCTGAGGGGCCGGCGGGGGGCTCTGGGTGCTGGCTTAAAAGCAAAATAAATCTCTGAGCCGTGACCGCGCTTGTGTGTGGTAAGAAGAAGCAGGCTGTAACCCTGCTTCTGTTAAACGGCTCTGGCTGCAGTGGGCCTGGGCTCCCTCCTGCCTGCTCGGCTCCCCTCACGGATCAGGGCGAGCCCCGGTACCGGCAGGGAGACTGCCTGCAGCGCCTCTCTGCGTGCTTGGAAAGGGCCTGTCTCGGGGGAGCTCGGCCCCGGGCCGGGCGTCGGGGAGCCACGTTACCTCCGTGTGGGAAATGGCCAAGCCCCTGAGCTTGCGTTTGCATTCGCGGTGCTCTGTCGCTGAGCCCTGGTGCTACCTGAGAGCCTGCAAGCAGATGGTTTAACTTTCGAGGTTGGGAAAAATGCGTTTTAAAAAAAAAAAAATGGGGTTATGAGCTGTGGAAAAGCTAGTTTAAAAACATTGTTTGCCAGTAATGTGGTTTACACTCTTGTGGCTGTTCACAATGGTGACTTGCTTTTAATGGTGCCCTTCTGAGATTCATTCTTGCCCCCAGAGATTTAGATAGTTCTGTTTTAGATCTCTGTGTTGTTTTGTGGTGTGCTATTGACAGTCAAAGCAGGTTTTCCTACGGCAACATAAATTAGTTGTGGATACTGATTTCAAAAGACTCATAAGCTATTTTAGCATAGTTGGCTTGTAAATAACTCCTTATTAGGGAAGCCTTGCTAGTGAAATAGGTTATCTATAAAGCCTTGTATAGGTCAGAAGTGAAATACAGTCATGAAAACTGCGAGGCTCTTGCTTTGCAGCCTTTGAAAGCTTGTGTTAAGGCTGCTCACAGCAATAAAGGTAGTAGGAATTGGAGCAGTATTCCTATTAAGTTTATTATAAAGGTAAGCATATGTGGAGTTGGATGCTAGGTATTAAATCTTATTTTTTCCTTGATGCAGGCGGTTTCATGTAGTTGCATGCAGCATTTGTGAAGATGAGGCTTCTTGAGATGGTTGAGACAGTGTAATAGTTTGCTTCTGCTGCCTCCCCTGTGCTGGGTCTGGCTGATGATGGAACACCAGAGCCAGCACAAGGAGGAGGAAGCAGGATTGCAACTGTCAATGGCAGCAAGCTCAGGCATCTTGGGAAATCTTGGCTGAGGTCCAACCTCATGAAATGTTATATGTGCAAAGCCTTCAGGCCTAGTTTATTCAAGTCATGTCATTTGGCACATCTGTAATGTCTTACGAAACTGCACCATGAGCTAGATCCTAAAGAATAGAAGACTAAGGGTTGAACAGGAAAATGTGGAGACTGTAATTTCTTGTATATCGTTTCCACTTTCTTCTTGTTCTTCTGTAGTTACTGATGTAGGTTTAGATCTTTTAGATCACTGTATGGTTTAGATCTTTTTATTCTGCAGCTGAACACTTAGTATTCTCATATGAAGCTTTTGAGGGCTGCTTGTTATAAGTTGGGGGGTTTTTTTGAGATAAAAGTCTTGCTTCTCCCTCTCCCTCCTCCCAAAAGGCTTTAAATAAACAGTGATAAAGTAATGGTTGGTTCTGGGCACAGGAGGTTATTTAATATATAGAAGTTGTGATGATTGTTAGTGAATAATACCTTCCTGGTCAGGGAAAAAAGCTTCATTTCTCAGTCAGAAACACTAATCAGATATGCAAGAAAAACAGTATTTAGAAAAGTAATGCTTTACATTTTGAATATATTTATATTTTTACTTTATTTCCCCTGTAAGTTATTGTTTACTTTTTTATCCACTTATATAGTGCATCTTCATCATGTCCTTCTTTAAAAGATTCTTTAAAGCAGTAGTGGAGACTGTTTTCACTGGTGACATTTGATTATTTGTGTTGATTACAGCTTGGAGAGTATTACAGTTGGGAGGTTCTGAGCTGGATGCGATTGAGAGAGGCTGTGGTCAGTGTGAGATTGACCAATGCGATGGGAGTGTGGGATATGGAGGAAGCCCAGATGAAAGTGGAGAAACAACACTGGATGCAATGATTATGGATGGGTAAGGAAACCACATGGAGAAAAGAATGATCCCTGTAATTTTTAGCACACTTTAATGTAAGGGTTGTTACAGAGATGATCTTGTTGTAGGGCTGACTGTGGGACAAGTTATATGTTAACTTACCAAACTAGGAAAAATACTTATGTAATTGGTGGAAGAGTAGCTAAGAATGTTTGTTATTGAACCTTTATGTGTAGTGTAGTAATCCAGCTCTACATATAGCAGTTGTAAAGCAGATGGTTTGTAGCATTGTAAGCTTTCCCTTTACATTCATTCCATAAATGCACTTCTGGAGCAATTGTCTTCTATACTTTATTTACCATTTAAAGCTGTCCTGATTAAAAAGCAATTGCAAGTGTGTGGTTCATGTTATGAGTTTATGTAATAATATAGTTACTCTATTGAAAGTGTTGCTGCAGAAGGAGTTATTGTTACTTGAGCAACATCCCCATGGCTGTGAAAGGAAACTGTATGTACAAAGTTTTTCCCTACTAGTGTGATGCCATCTGTCTATGGCATAGAACAATTAAAGCAATATGTTAAAGGAGCAAGCTTTCTAATTTAGATGAGAACACATTTTGTCTACTAAAAAATCTACAATTATTCTTGTATTTTTAATAAGTTTTAAATATTTCTTGTTTCCAGCAACACTATGGAAGTTGGGGCAGTTGCAGATCTCAGACATGTAAAAAATGCCATTGGTGTAGCGCGAAAGGTCATTGAATACACTAAACATACGTTATTAGTGGGAGAGTCAGGTAATTTTTCCTTTAACTGTTTCCAAGTCATACCCTCTTCTTAAAACACTTCCTGTTAAAATTGCCATATATTAATCTTGGTAATATAGGTGGAAGGATTCCCTGACAATCAAATGATTCTAGTCAAATAATTCAGAAGTGTTTACTCTCTTATTATGTGTGTATGAATTAGGTTTTAGTCCATTATTTGGACATGAAAATAAAAATACAATTTTATGGTTTTTCTACCGATTTAACTGCAAATATTAACTTGTAATCCCAAGGCTTTGCTAATATCACTGATACGAATGGTATCAAAGATGGTATGATGCAAGACACTATAGAAGTTGTTGGATGTAAACATTTCATTTAAAACCATGGAGTAACTTTTTCTAAGGGAGGACAGAATTAATAGATGTTTACAGTTACGTTTTACTATTTTAGTATATATTGAGCACAATTACTGTATTTCATAGTTTAAAAATATTAGTGGGAACTTGAATGTAAAAAATTACATTAGAGGCTGTACTCCTAGGGACAACAAAAGAGCAATAGCAAACTGGAGGAATAGTTGAGCTTTTTAAAATATGAGCTGCTCCTGTTAGAATAATACTGGTTTCAAAAGAGATGTACATTCCAGGGAGGTACATGAGTGGTGAGTGGAAGGTTACTTGGCTCACAGTTAAGGACTTTTAAAATGTATGTGCCTGCTCAGAAAGCAATGTGGAGATAAGTGTGGAAATTGACATCTGAGCATTAACGGTGAGTCAAGTGCTTTGAAACTGATAAGAAAAGATAAAAGATTCTTGAAGGAATTAATGTGTACAGAATGGTAGAGAAATAAGTGCAACAGCAGTCTTTTTGATGGAGTAAAATAGGGCAATAGAGGGAGGTGAGGACAGTGTTTGATAGAAGGTCTGAAAAGAGAGAGAGATTTGCAGATTCTATTTAATTCGAGCTGTTGGCCATGATTAGGTTACAAGTAGCTTTGGTAAGAGAGATTTCACAGGTGATGCTGAAAACAAAATTGGTCAGGTGTTAAATAGAGGAGGAAGAAATGCTTATAATACTCCTTTCCCCATCATTGGTAGTTATCAAAATATTTTTAACTTTTGATTGGTAGAATGAGCAGAAAAGATAAGGAAGATGAAGAAATGGCAGAATTAAAGTGCTGATTGAAAATATTTTTTCGAGCCTAAGAAGATAGATCTTTGCATAATGGAGTCATGTGGACAAGGTTGTTATGCTGAGTCCTTGCTGTCAGTGAGACCTTCCTCAGAAGAAACTGTCTAGCAGTAGTGTCAAAAGAAAGACAGGAAAGCTGAAGATATATCTGAGTAGAAATTGGAGATGGTGATAAATGTTAGTGAATGAATCAAAGCAGTGGAGAAATTGAGAAAGAATAATATTTCTTGTGAAGGAATGTATTTTCTGTGGAAATAGGAACTTGGATAAAGGAAACTGTAGTTGTCTTTACCAGGTGAAGATTGATAAAGAGAAAATAGAGCTATAGCTTCAGAAGAATACATTTGAACCTTCAAATCAGCATGTGAGAGAAATGACAGTTTATTTTCTAAATAAAAATATTTGCATTTTCACCAGAAAAGCTAGCTAGAATAGTAAAACCTTTTCATATAAATGTATATAATCTCTGCAGCGTGTTTGTATTCAGGATGCAAAATTGCTGAGGTTATTCCTTATTTTTTCCCAATAACTAAACTGCACTTTAATTTGAATATATTTAGTGATATAATCCAGAAAAGTCTGTCTCCTAAAATTTCATTTCTGAGTGGTTGACACTAGAGAGGAGGAGGCAAGCTGTGGCACGCATTAATTTTGTGTAGTTGATCATTTTAAAATGTGTGAGCAGTACATCATCCCTGGCAGTAAAGTTTTAATGAAAGTAACATGAAATTTTCATTTTCCGTGTTAAAAGCACTGATGGAATCTGTTAGAGTGCCATGACACCTGGATAGTCTTCACAGTTCTGTTTACTTTGACTCAAAAAATTGAAGTTTAGGTTTTTTAAAACCTTTGGTACATAAAGAACTTAAGGAAGAGGATGTATTACAGAGTCACAGAATGGTTGAGGGTGACAGGGACTTGAGGTCATCTGGTTCAACCAGCCTGCTCAAGTAGGGCCACCTAGAGCTGATTGCCCAGGACCATGTCTAGGTGGCTTTTGAATATCTCTAAGGAAGGAGACCCCACAACCTCTGGGCAACTCAGTCACCCTCAGAGTGTAGAAGTGTTTCCTGCTGTTCAGAGGGAACCTCCTGTGTGTGTTTGTGCCCATTGCCTCTTGCCCTGTCACTCGGCACCACCAAAAGGGACCTGGCTTTATCTTCTTTACACCCTCCCTTCAGATATTTTTATACACTGATGAGATTCCCCCTGAGCCTTTTCTTCTCCAGGCTGAATAGTCTGGAGGAAATTATGTTGAATTATGAAAGTTTCATAATCACAGTCTTCCTGACCTTTTCCCTTTTTGTCCTAGCAATACTTAGACCAATAATCCAAGTAAAAAGTTCAGAGAGTAAAAATTATCAACTCTGCTTTCTGGAACAGAAACAAGGCTTCGAAAGTCATGAAAGAATGACTGACAAGCATGCATGAGCACAATTTTACCTTAAAAAAAAAAACAAAAACAAAAACAAAACCTGCCTGTTTGTTCTAGAAATGGGAAAATAAATATCTGTTTAATTGAAGCTGTCAGTTTTCTTTTGCTCTGAGTGCAGACTTTAATTGTGTCAGTTTTTAAGAAAAACACAGAAAAGCTGTCCAGAAATAATTAAAGGCTTTTAATTCTTGGACTGGAGAAGCTTGTTCAGCTGTGTATTATAGTGACATTATTATCAAGGATTGGTAATATAAATTGTTCAAACATCTGAATCTAGCAACAGTATCTGTTGCTAGCGAATATCAAAGGTATCTACAACTAAAAGATGAAAGAACAGTTGATTTTTTTTTTTTTCTTTTCCCTTTCCCTAACTATAAAAGCCATTCTTAAAAGTGCAGCATTCTTTCATTGCTTGTGTTGGTATTTCTTTTGCTCCCTTGACACATACCGTATTAATTTTCAAAACAAGGAAGCAGTCACTTTTAAAGCTGCAAGGAAGAAGGGTAATATGATGTAAGCTGGTGGACTGATTTCTGCAAGTATCAGTGTTTTAGTGGCAAATGTTGTGCCACTATGTTACTTACATTTCGTAAAAGACTAGCTTTTTAAGGAAAATATACTATTATTTATACCATTTATTTAAATATTTCTGTGACACACGCAGCCCAGGCCACTCTTGCTCCAGGTTATTTGTGTCCAGTTGGTTAATAGAGTTGAATTTGTTTCTCTTTCAATGGTAAAACTTAACATGTGTTAACATAGTTATAGTGAATTGAGAAAATTTTATATTGCCAGTGAAGGGAGAGTTTGTTGCTGCAGTTGTACATCACTATAAATGGCTGATATTTGCTCCCTGAAGACATATTTCTCATCTCCATAGAGAATGTAGAATATCTTGCTTTCTAGATAACTTTACATGAATGCATTACCATAAAATATATAAAAATGTGAATAAATTAATGTTTTTTGTTTTGTTGTTGCTTTTCAAGCCTCCTTGTTCGCTGTAAGAATGGGGTTTCCATATGAAGATTTAACTACCCAAAAATCTCTTTCGGTGTATTCGAAGTGGCTTAATCAAAGCTGTCAGCCAAACTACTGGAAGGTACAGTGCAGTGGTGATGGTGAAGGGTGGGTTTAGAAAGTCAGTAATGCCACATTGCCTCTTCCTCTTAGCTTATATTGAACTTGTGCTTTGCATGTGAAGAAAAAAAAAAAGTCTTGCTTATCAAACAGAACAAACTTGGAATTACCAAGCATTTGGTAGACTCGGGAAGAGTATGTGTCTAGCTCATTTCTTAGATCCTGCTGGTTTTGACCTTGTTGCAGTAGCGTTTTGGTGTGGGAATTATTTTTTTAGCTCTAAATTTGGACAAGACTTCTCAAACTAAACAAAGCAGTGCATGTATTTTGATGCATGTATAAATTTCTGAAAGAAAACCTTACAGTAGCAATTAAGGTCCTTAAATAGTTAGAGAGGCTTTATGCAGACTTGTGAACACATCAGATAAGTGCAGCTGTCTATTAAACTTGCCTGTTGTGGTGAAATTGGTTTGTTGTTTTGGGTTTTTTTGTTTTGGGATTGGTCTTGCAGATTTCTACATGTTTGTACATTGTCTTCATTGTTTCTTGGATATGAAATGCTGCATTGCTGAACCATTTTAGTTCAATACATACTGTGATTTTCAGTTGGGAAAATATTTTGACTATGATACTGACTTGACAATAATATCTTGATGTTAGTAAAATGAGCTCAGTTCATCTGGTTGTTTTTTTAGCTTGAAAATTTTCTTCATTTTGCTGAAGAATGAGCTTTTTTTTTTTAATCAGTCAGTTGAGCAAAGGAGAATCTTTAATTTGAACAACATAATGTTCTAGTAGGAAAAACTTTTTACCATATAATACCAGAAGTCAGCCTTTATTCCTTAAGGAAAACAACTTGTGGGGTTTCAGTACAGCTTTATAAGTATTAGGCATCTGATAACCTGTGTAGTAGATTATAGGAATTGATTGTAGTATTTTTAAATTTGTCTGTAATGAAGCATAATATATTAATCATGCAAATCACAAAATAATTACAGAATGTGGTACCAGACTCTTCAAAATCCTGTGGACCATACAAACGGCCTGAAAAAGTAACTTGTAAAGAAGAACAGACCGTCTCACAAAGAAGTGTTCATAATCATGATACTATTGGTAACAACTTTTGGTAACTCTGATGCTGATTTTTTTTTTTTCTCATTCCCCTACAGATTAAATCATGCTGAGTTTAAAGAAAAGTATTTCATATAGGCATTGTTTCCTATTTATAGTGGTTTCAAGATTCTATTACTTCAAGATGTGTTAGGATGGAGTGCTTAAAAGTGGGATTTGTTTTTGTGGTTTGTTTTTTTTTCCCAGTGCACTGGCTGCACAGCCACTTGCTTCATTTTTGCCCTTAGCTATTTGTTCATTGCCCTACTGCTTTTCCCTCAGATACCTTGGCATAATTGCTTGGGCAGCTATGGATGCTCAGAAAACTGATCAAGTTTAAAAATAATTATTTTTATCTTGATTATGGTTAACTTAGGTCAAGTCTCCCCTGTAGCTGTCAGACCAACTTAAAAGTCTTTGTGGTGGTGGAAGAAATGAGTAAACAGTTAGTCCTGTTGCCAACCAAAAGCAATGTTTGTTGAACAGTCCTTAAACTTATAAAATAAAGCTTGCTTTCATTTTTCTTCTATTCTGGCTTTTTACTAAATCAATAAATTTCTATAGAAACTACTATGCTTAAAACAGGTTAGCAGTAGTAGTCCCAAAAACTTCTAAGAGTTTTTGATTGAGGACTACTGATTGAGGACTGTTAATTGCTAAGCCTATAAGCTGATTAATGAGCAGATCAGACAAAGGACTGGAGCAGTTACAGATTCATGTCTTTCAAAGCTTTATACTTTGTAGTCTTAAAACTTGCACTTTTTGGTTTAGTCTGGATTTTTCTCAGTTTAGCAATTCAGAACTTTTTGCCTGACAGTATTTGCAATACCAAGAATTAACAAGTTGTTTCAAGTGTGAGTCTTTCTTCTTTGCTTCCAGTCCACCCTACTAATAACGAATTAATGTTCTACAGAAGTCAGGCAACCTACCAAATTCTTAAGTTGGTAGGTAGCTTTCTTTACTGGGATATACAGTCTTCAGTATGTGCTAGAAAACTCAGAAATTGTGGAGTGTCAGGATGAGAGGGGAATCTGCTAAATACAGTTCAGGAATTGATGTATCATTAAGTAGTCCTAAGCTGTTTTGTAGTAAATGATGACACTTGTATTTGTACTTCAGGTTCTCCCACCCTGTTGTTTTATATATGAAATGTCTCCTTGATATTTTGAGAAGTCTTCATTCAGAAAGCATTTAGGAAGTTGGTAGGAACTGATGGCCTTCCAGTCTTTTTGCAGAGGCTAATGGTGGCCATAGAGTCAGTGCCTCTATGCTTCTAGCTTCCACTGATCAGGAAACTTTTCTATGAGAAGGAGATACTGCTTAGTGAGGTCAGAGAACCAGAATTCAGCTCTTCAAATTCTGCTTTTTGGCTCTCACTTTGTACTGGAGTTTGATGCCAGCAGCAATTTCGGCCCTCTCTTAAAGAGGTGCAGTCTTGCTCTATGGAGAAGCAGCTGATCCCAAATCCTGTTCCAAGTGGCAATCTAAGCTTCTCTAATATGAGGCAGTGGCTTCCTTATCAGCACAAAATTAGCAAGGCATAGGCTCATCTGAATATTTTATTGTCTGTTACGTAATTCTTGTTACTTTGGTAGGCAGTATTTCACCTTCTGCCAAATATAAGCTCATCCTTCTGATTTTTTTTTAATCTCCCTCAAGTACCATTTATAACTTCCAAACTTTGTTGTTCTGATGGTACTGGTGCAGGATGTGGTGACACCAGGTACTTGGTCTCTACTGGTTAACATAGGTGTATGTCAGGAGACAGTGGCTGCTTGTGCAGCAGTAATGCACAGCTCTGAACAGTGTGGCACTCGCTGTTCTAGGTTGCTTTTTGAGCTCTTGTAATACATCCAAAAAGTTTCCAAATGTGTTTTAAAAAGAACTTGTTTTCTTTGAGTACAACTTTTCTATATTTCAGGATATCAGTAATTTGAATAGTCTGGGTATTGTGGTTCTGTTTGATAACCATAGTGCCAATTTAATAAATTTGTTAGGAGTGTTTCTGAATATGTTTGATCCCTGTTGAAAATTTTAGGTATGGTTGTAATCGGTGGGAGTGGAGCTGTTGCTTCTGGGACATCTACTAATGGTGCAGTCCACAAAATTCCAGGGTTAGTATCTCTGGTTTTACAAAAAAGCTTTTTTCTCCCCTCATTTCCTATGTTAAGCTTGTCTAAAGGTTATATGTTTTAGACTGCGGTGATCACAAAATGGCCTTGCTTATTTCTGGGCACTGCTATAAATCCTGAGAAACTAATGCAGTTGCAAGATGATTTGTGTTTGAGGGAATGCTTGTTTTTCAGCTTGCTTAGTTCACCATGCAGACACAAACAACTGGCACGGTTGTGAGGCAACTTGTAAGGCAAGGCACCAGAGACAAAGAAGTGTTTTGGAGAGGTGCACAGTCTCCAAAGAAATGTACATAGAATCAGAGGCCCAGGCCTGTATTTTGTCTTTGAGATTTTTTTTCTACTCAGTTAGGAATCTTGTCTGTCAACCAAGTCAGACAACTTCTTGATTTAGCAACAAATTATTGAACATACTAATGTCCCCAGCTGCTTACTGTTACCCACCGGCTAAATCTTACTGCCCTAACTATAGTCAGTATAATAACACACAGTTGTGCATTGGAGGTGGATTAAGCCTCAGGCCAGTCAGGTTATCACAGATCACTTTTATCAGTGGTTTTAAGACAAGACTTCTGACTGCAGTGGAGTGACCTCTTTACCTGTTGTATTCTCCTGTGGGTTTAACGCTAACCCAGCTGGAGGCAGTAAGGTTGACAAAGTTAAGTGTGCCCAAGTCATAAGAACTTGCCAATATCAGGCCAAGAGCTATTACCTTAATGCAATCCCACTGGAATTAGTAAATTATAGTTTTCTATATTTTCCAGTTTTTGTTGTTTTTTATTGTTCACTACAGCCGTGTAGGAGATTCTCCAATAGCTGGAGCAGGATCCTATGCAGATAGTACAGCCGGAGGAGCTGCAGCTACTGGGGATGGTGACATCATGATGCGCTTCTTACCCAGGTTTGTCTTTAGGGCAGACTTTGCTAGCTTTCCTAGCAAAATGTGAGCTCAGCAAATGAAGTAATTGATTAAAAAGACAGTCTGACTTACTGGCTGCTGAAGTGAGAGTAAAGGAAGGAATGGAAGGGGAAAGAACAGTAGCAGAATCAAGTCATCCTTATGATCTCTCTTAAAAGAAGTGACTTAAATATCTTGATGACAGATCCCGTAATACTGCCAAGCTGTGAGCAAACAGGCAGCAGGTAATGAGTGTATCCCCAGCCTGCATGCTTTTTAACAGAACTGATTAGCGTTCTCCTCCAAAGTGTTTTGTTGTATGGGAAATAAGTGTTATAAATTGTAGAAAGGATGAGGGGTGAGTCTCAGATTACTCAGGAGTGTGGGGAGGTGTCACTGTAACAACCCTATGTAATTGCATCTCATTTGAAACTGGAAGAGGTGTTTTAGTGCTGTCGTCATGGTTGCATAACCTGCATAAAATATGACTGTTTTCATCACTGAGTCTTGACAGTCATTCTTGTGGGTCGGTCTCAGCAGGAATGAGTTATGGGAGTATGTGCTGAACATAATGGGCACTGATGCTTGAAGGAATATATAGCAGTGGCCTTCATATTACTCAGGTGCTTTTTCTGAAACTGGCAGTTATGGATGCCTACTAGCTGTTGCATATTTTACAAATGCCCTCAATGAGTTTCAAGCTATTCCAAGCCAGTCTTGAAATAAAAGGCAATTGACAACTTCATGAATTATCCTGAGGTATCAGATACCAACAGTAGTAGTGAGTTGAGCTCTGCTACAAGGTTAATCAATAAAAGCTTACATTACAGTTTAGCAGCCTGAAGGATTTGTCTGTAATGCTTAAAACATTTTGTGTTGGCACCAGTGGGTTTTAGAAAACAACTCAGACTAGATGGTTGATCACAGGTTCCTTGTAGATACAGATCTTTCCTAATTCCATGTTATTTAGATATTCCCACATGAAAACAAAGAATAGAATTGACCTGCCAGAAGTGAAGGAAGTGTCAAATAAAGGGAAAAATTGCTAATATTTTCTGTCCACCACCTTTGAGATAGTAACATCTTACTGAGTTTTTGATTAGTGAAGAGACCGCTGTGAAATATAGCTTTATATTCAGATAGTTATCTTTAGATAACTTGAACATATTTTATTGGTAGAATAAATCAAAGATAATAGGGAGTTTCAAAATGCAAGGGAAGTTCTCTTCCGCAGTACTTTGATAACATCTATAGTTAATGCTATTCGTAGATAAGTCTTAGTGTAACAAGAGTTGGTCTTGGTATATGCACCTTTCATCAAAACAAAATCTACTGTCATTTGCTTTATATTATGCATTATCTTTTAATCTTCAGGTTCTGAAAGAAAACGAAAATGAAAGTAATTTTTTTGCCTCTGAAGGACATTTTGGAAATGCAACTGATTCATCTCAAGCAATGCCCATACAGTCATTTGTCTAATGATACTGTAGATACAAAGGAAGTTCATTTTGATTACTCTTTCATTTAGAGTGAGAAGTTTTTTTAAATTGGCTTGCAAAAAATTTGAAAGTGGCTTAAATTCTTGATCAAAACATTGTACCTTCATATTCGTGAAATAAAGAGAATGTGTCAGTTTTGAAGTTTTCAGAAACTTAAGTTTTTTCTGAAAGATTTTTTTTTAATGCTTACTGAAATCAGTAATTTATCAGTAATGTGATATCGGAGGTCAGTTTTCTTCAAAAAATTATCTTGACATTGGCCTTTTTGAAAACTAGTAATAACTTTTAATGTCAAACTTAATCATGCAATGAAAAATAAAACCCACTAACTCTTTAACTGACCTGTTGCTTAGCCTCTTCTTCTGCAAATGAACAGAGAGTTATCCCAGGCTTGGTCCTGCCATAAAATGATAGATGACTTCTTGCAGTCTGTTTTAGTCGTGTTTCTAATTACTTTTCATGTAGAACTTGAGTAATAATTGCCAATATGAAGTTTGGCTAAAGGTTATTTATCATGTGTTTCCGTTATTCAAAGAAATCAAGGTCTCTCAATGGTAGTTTAGAATATATAACCTGAGTATGGCTAACTGTCTGGTTGTGGGGTTGGTTTTTTTTAGTTATCAAGCTGTGGAGTATATGAGGATGGGAACAGATCCAACAGTAGCCTGTCAGAAAGTTATTTCCAGAATCCAGAAGTATGCTCCAAAGTTCTTTGGTGCTGTTATATGTGCAAATACAACTGGAAGCTATGGTATGTATTTTGCTCAATAGACAAAGCTTGTTGACCCTAAGTAGGTCACAGAAGTACAAAACCGCAGGTAGATTTTTAAAGCAGAAGTCTTTAATTATTCTTTGAACACTGCAGCAATACTGGCCATTCATAAAATCAAATGCTGGTTAGCAGGGCAACTGTGTCCTAGTGTGGACTTGAGATATTTTAATTTTTCCTCTGCATTTTGATGTCTTAGACTTTCACAAAATTTATGCAAGTCTTAGTAAAAATCAAAAATGTTTACAACCTTCATGTGTTTTCCTGGACTATGTATGATTAATTTGAAGGTTTTAAAAAAGAATACTTATGCCTTCCCTAGATATGGCATAAGGCAGGGAGAATGTGAATGTTAAGCATAGCTTCAGAGCAATCCCAGATCAGTCATTGTGCCAGGCATCTCATTAGTGAACTCTTAGATCAGTAGGAAATACAATTTGCTAATCAACATGGCTTATTTAGTTAGACTGCTTATTGCTGTTCTTTGATCTCTTATTTCCCATAGTTCTGTGTTTAAGAGATTAGTGTTGGAGGAACTCATTAAGTTAATCAGGATTGAAAGAGAGAGATATTTTCCTAACTTATGTTACTGTTTTGAATTGTATTATAAGGGCATTAATTGCACTACAGCAGTCAGCAGCACTGTATTTTTACCTAAAAATTAAATACTTTCAAGATGTCTTGGGTTAAACAGATTGTAAAAGAATAATTACACCATTGTAGTAGAATTAGTTACTGGGTCTTTAGATGATAAAGTACAATGACAAAGACGCTAATCCTAAATGTAGCAAATTATACTTTTTTTTTTCTTTCTTTCCTAGGTGCTGCCTGTAATAAAATTCCAGGATTCTCTCAGTTTCACTTCATGGTTTCTAGCCCTTTGCTAAGTCAGCCAACTGAGCAAGTAGTAGATTGCATTTAATTTCTTTTGTCTATTAACATCTAAACTTAGAGGAGGAAAGTGCTAAGGTTTCCCAGATGTTACTTTTTAAAATAGTTGTTTATTTTCACTGTTGCGTAATCATGTGAACAAACACAAAGTATGTTGATGGTGCAGCTACTACTTCACTGTTTTTAATATCTTCTACTTTGTTACGGCTTTGTGTAGTGCAACTAAAATTAGTCTGTACTTTCCTAATGTAATTATCTTGGTAACTTATTTCTAAATGATTGTAGACTGGTACTATAATCTAGAGCGAGGTTTTAAAAAACTGACTCTATGTAGTTTGAGGGAAGTGAACATAGTTGCAAAATTATAGTTAGTGCTGATGGTTTCACAGTTAGCATAGGCAATTAATCTCTGTTTAAAAATCTACATCTAAGTGAAATGGCTGAAATTGATGTGCTTCACTACTGAGGTCTTTTGAGTCATGAATTTAGTAGGCATTACCTTGCATCCCAACTCAATTTTTAAACTTTTGCAAACCTGACAGTCAAACTGTGGTTCTAGATACCACAAAAAGTTACCTGTTGTATATTTACTTCCAAGTAATACCAAGTTTCACCTGCTTTTTGGGTAAAGTAGAGCTTTGGTCACTGGGAGGAAAAAAAACTTTCAAAGACAGCTCATAAAGCGGACAGGTGGTCATATGCATGCAAAGAGACCAAGTGTCTAATGGCTCTTATAGTCTGTCTGTTTTCATAAGAACTAAGTAGCCAAAACTGATAAATAGTTAAATTTGTTTTGCCATTTGAAAACATGTTTGGCAGAAATCTGGAATAAAGGGCAGAGAGCAGGAGGGGCTCTGCCTCTACACATGAGACTTATTTTGAGAATATTTAATTGCCTTTCTAAGATTTAGTCCAGGTTTTCTTTTCTCTTCAAAAGAAAATTGCATGCAAATGCTGACAGGCAAGGAAAGGGGATTGAAGAGTAGTGGAGCAGATTTCAAAGCTTTAATTAAGAGATAAGGAGCATCTCCTTGTGGACCTTTCTAAATTGTTTCACAACAGCTGAGAATACATTTGAATAGAGAGGACATCCAAACATCCCTGGTAGTACAAGCCTTCAGGGAGTGTTGTGTTGACTCTAACTGGATGTGAAGACAGGTGGAAATCTTCCTGTCACCTTTTTTTGTAGTGGAAGTTACGAATCTTAATCACAGTGATTTCCTTGTTGCTAATATGCTGTGCGCTTGCCCTTTCCTGTAGCGCATCTACCCCTGCAAAGGGGCAGTTGCATACCCAGAGCATGACAGTTACCTACAGCTGACAAAGCTGGGTTTGTCACTTTCTCTTTCAGTGTCTAGAGATGTTAGGATTCATTTGTAATAGAACTTCAGCATCTTGAGGATTTTTCCATAGGTATTTGAAGATCTGTTTGATTGTTTTCTTAACTTGGTGGCTTGCTGATCATTTGATTGAATCTTTGCTAAACTTGAGCTAGGAAAAGTTAAAAGGGGGGAGCAAGTTAAAACGAGCATGTCTTGTCATAAACACTTTAATTATTCTTTGTTTACTTGAATAAAATCATTGGGTAATAAAAGCACACCTTAATGTATCATTTATAAGTAAGGTTGTTTAGATGCTTGTGTACTGTGCTTTAGGATGATTGTTGCCGTATGTTCTGAGTTGGTATCTTTGAAAGTTGGAAAAAAATGTTCAAACTAGAATAGCCATGTTTAATGGCCTGCTGTTGAACTTCATGAACCAAGTAATTTATTTGGTGATTCACTTCTGTCACTGGATCTTTAGAGCATCTCATAGCAGAGGTCACTGTAGGCCACAACAAGCTTTAGTCAAAGAAGCTCTTACTGAATATATCTGCAGTGGTTGAAGGTAAGTTTTCTACCTGTCCTATCTACAACCCTTCTGCCATGGCTGCTGTTATCTTCAGACAACTCAGGCAGTCAAGTGCAAATAGACTAATAAAATCCAATGATTGTTACTTTGAAGATAGCATTGTGGGTTGTGAACATAGATGGTTTAGTACTGGGAGCTGAGTAGTAATGTCTTAAACTGCTGCAGCTGAATCCACCAGGATTCATTTTTGAGAGGGGTTGGGAACATCCGTTGCTTGCTTTCTAGTGTGCTTATGCTACTCTGTGCTAGCTAGTGTACACCTCTAGAGGCTGTGAGTGCCCATGCTGAAAGATCATGAGTACTCTATAACAGTGTACCTGAAGTCACTAAGCTACAATTCTTACTGCATAGTCAGCTCATCCATACATGAACTTGTCTCCGTGAGACATATGTACTAAGACATGTAGTTTAATAATGTCGGTTTCTTTGTCATGCTGAATTAGTTGTCATAAATGAAAGGTTTAGTTTGTGTAAACTATTTTAATATATTGTTAAATTGACAGTATATTAAATTATAATATTTATACATATGCTGTTCTTATGTTATGGACAGAATTCTTAATTTTAAAAATAATTTGCATAATATTTTATATTAAATATTTCTTTTTAAATGCTGTTAATAGTAGTGCTGTTCTCTTATGCTTAGCAGACACATGAGTGTTTCTAAGAAAGCTTTTTACAACTACAGACCCTTGCCAAAAGTAAGCAAAAACTCTATGACTGTTTCTATTGTGGTTGCAACAACCAAAAAATCTTACTGTTTCTGATTTCAAGGAATTTTGTATTTTTAAGGTTTTTTACTCTCGAACTTTTACTACAAAGCACAGAAAAAACCTACACAGAATATGAGTATTTGCAAGTTAGTGGTACAGTTGAATGCATCCTGTCTGTAAAGCTGTGGGGTCATTTTAAGTTCATTAATTTCTAGCTAGCCTGCTTTTTTATTTTTCTAATAGTTCTCACCAAATTATCGCTTTATCCAGTGTAGACAGGCAAAGAATCTTATCTCAGTGGTCTGACTAATAAAGCCAACTATGCCATGTTTTTGCATGCCACTGAATTGTTCTTTAATAAAGCAATCTATGAACCCTGACAATATTTTGTGTGCACTTACTGAAGAAAACTTCCCTGTCATTTCACTGTTTGTGGGTTACCACTGAAATACGTCCTTTCATCTGTAACTGCCTCAATCGGGAATAATTCCGAGTTTCAGAGAATTCAAGGTTGGACAAGTAATACTACATAAACTGGTATGAATCTATTATCTCTTCACAGGGTGAAAACAACAGCGGTGCTGATTGCTTTTTAGCTTAGAAATTCTTCTTTTAGCATTTGTTGTTTGGGTTTAGTTATTGCATGACTGTTGTAACTGTTATAACTCATTAACAACTCTGTTCATCCTTGTTTTGAAACAGAATACATGTAGGATTTCAGTTCTCTTATCTGTAGTCTCTGTGTGTGTGAGGAAACATCAGTAATACAGTTAAATTTACTTTAGCTCTAATATACAAGTAGTATATTACACATTAGGCACTGAACTACAATGTTCTCACTGGGGGGTCTGTTCATTCCTCCACCTAAGTTCCATTAGATTTACAGCAAAAGAACATTACTGAAATGTCCGTGGAGCAGGTGTGGCAGAATCTCAGGATTTTATGACTAGCTTTGTTATTATTGTTTGAGATGCTGCGTCAGGCAACAAACATTTTTAGATGTTTGTGCATTTAATAATATTTGCTGTGTTTTCATTCTTTTCTTTTTTTACCCTGACAGTTGGAATCAATGTAGGTAAATACACCTGCTGGAACAATGCTCTCTTGGTGCAATTAGCTGATATGTTTACAGTGACAGGTGGTGGTCTGTGAAATAAAAGCAATAGCAACTTCAAAGTGTGCCAGTTGTTCAGGGAATTCCTGGTACTGCTGATTTTTTTCTTAGTAGGATAGGGAAAAATCTTTGAAAGAAAAGTTTTTTATTATTCTTTTTCCAGGTACAGTTTTACAGAAACAACTGTGTTGTAAAAGGTTTATTGGTTAGAAATGGTGATTTCAGAGCTCTTCGTGGAAAAAACTTTCATGAGTTAGATGAATGGGAATTTTCTTGTTTTCACCCTTGGCATACTGTCTAGGCCGACTCCGAAATACATTTCAGCTCGGTTTGTTGCTAAATTATTATTTTGATTGCTGGTGTTGTGTAAAATACATGTTGTGGTTTAGCCCCAGTTGGCAATTAAGTACCACACAGCCGCTTGCTCCCTTCCCCCCTCCCCCCCCCATGGGATGGGGGAGAGAATCTGAAGAGCAAAACTAATAAAACTCGTGGGTTGAGATAAGAACAGTTTAATAATTGCAACAAAACAATAATCATAAAAAACTGTAATGAGAAGGAAAACAACAAGAGAGTGAGAGAGGAACAAAAGCCAGGAAAAAAAAAAAGTGATACAACCACTCACCTCCTGCTGACTGACACCCAGCCAGTCCCTGAGCAGCTGCCCCCTGGCCAACTCCCCCCAGTTTCTATACTCAGCATGACCTCATATGGTATGGAATAGCCCTTTGGCCATTCTGGGTCAGCTGTCCTGGCTGTGCCCCCTCCCAGCTTCTTGTGCACCTGGCAGAGCATGGGAAGCTGAAGAGTCCTTGACTGGTGTAAGCATTGCTCAGCAACAACTCAAACATCAGTGTGATATCAACATTATTCTCATACTAAAATCCAAAACACAGCACTATACCAGCTACTAGGAAGAAAATTAACTCTATCCCAGCCGAAACCAGGACAGTATCCACCCCTTATTCTATACCATCTACGTCATGCCCAGGTCCTAGTTAATCCTCCCTACATTCCAGTTAATCACCACCACTTTCCATGTCTTTTGATATACACACACAGATATCATTCCCTTGGTCTATGGGCCATCCCACTAAAATGTCTGTTGAGTTCATTTAGTCCATGACTTTGGATTCCGTCTGTCATAACAGTCCTTCAGGGCAGAAGAGATGGTGTGTGGTGTTGGACTGTTGCATGCTGAAGCCAGTTCTGGTTCCATCACTGCTGCACATTGCTTGGTTTCATCAAAGTTCATTCTTCATTAATCTGGGTGACTCTCACTGAAATACCATTGATACGGCATATAGCAACCAGAAAAGTGTTGACATACAGTATTCTATAGCAATTAACATCATACCATTCAGTTCATTGGCTATTTTCACCCCAAATCAAATCCCGTTGAGGTACACATCAGAATTCCCCATCCTTTCGCATTAACCACCAAGTGCACCCAGGTCCTTCAGCAAAAGCAATCCCACAAATGGGTTTTCCTTTGCCTGAGGCAGGAGTAACCCAGACTGTCTTCCTCAGCATGTTTTTTATGTGCACTACAGGGACTTTATCTCCTTCTACAGTGCGTAAAAGTTTTGATTGGGCAGAGCCAGCTCAACTGACAGATCATCTAGTGTAACTAACCAGGTGGCCTTTGCTAAATGTGTATCCCAATGTTTGAATGTCCCAGCACCCATTGCTCTCAGTGTAGTCTTTAACAGTCCATTGTATCGTTCCATTCTCCCAGAGGCTGGTGCATGATAGGGGATGTGATATACCCACTCAATGCCGTGCTCTTTGGCCCAGGTGTCTATGAGGTTGTTTCAGAAGTGAGTGCCGTTGTCTGACTCAGTTCTCTCTGGGGTGCCATGTCACCATAGGACTTGCTTTTCAAGGCCCAGGATAGTGCTCCAGGTCGTGGCATGGGGCAAGGGACATGTTTCCAGCCATCTGGTGGTTGCTTCCACCATTGTAAGCACATAGTGCTTGCCTTGGCGAGTTTGTGGGAGTGCGATATAATCGATCTGCCAGGCCTCCTCATATTTCTATTTCAGCCATCACCCTCCATACCACAGAGGCTTTAACCGCTTGGCTTGTTTGATTGTAATGCATGTTTCACATTCATGCATAACTTGCGCAATAGTGTCCATGGTCAAGCCCCCCCCTCGATCACGAGCCCATCTATATGTTGCATCTCTTCCTTGATGGCCTGAGGTGTCATGGGCCCACCAAGCTATAAATAATTCACCCTTATGTTGCCAGTCCAGATCCACCTGAGCTACTTCAATCTTAGCAGCCTGATCCACCTGCTGCTTGTTTCGATGTTCTTCAGTGGCCCAGCTCTTGGGTACGCGAGCATCTACGTGACGTACTTTTACAACCAGGTTCTCTACCTGGGCAGCAATATCTTGCCACATTGTGGCAGCCCAGATGGGTTTGCTTCTGCGCTGCCAGTTGCTCTGCTTCCATTGCTGCAACCACCCCCACAGGGCATTTGCCACCATCCATGAGTCAGTATAGAGATAGAGCACTGGCCACTTTTCTCATTCAGCAATGTCTAAAGCCAACTGGATGGCCTTTACTTCTCCAAATTGGCTCGATTCACTATCTCCTTCAGCAGTTTCTGTGACTTGTCACATAGGACTCCATACAGCAGCCTTCCACCTCTGATGCTTTCCTACAATACGACAGGACCCATCAGTGAACAGTGCATATTGCTTCTCATTTTCTGGTAATTTATTGTACAGTGGGGCCTCCTCAGCACGCGTCACCTCCTCCTCTGCCAATATTCCAAAATCTTTGCCTTCTGGCCAGTCCATGATCACTTCCAAGATTCCTGGACAATTGGGGTTTCCTATTTGAGCCCGTTGTGTGATCAGTGTGACCCATTTACTCCATGTAGCATCAGTTGCATGATGTGTAGAGGGGATCCTCCCTTTGAACATCCAGCCCAGCACCAGCAGTCGTGGTGCCAGGAGGAGCCGTGCTTCAGTACCAACCACTTCCAAAGCAGCTCAAACCCCTTCATATACTGCCAATATCTCTTTCTCAGCTGGAGTATAGCGGGCCTCAGATCCTCCGTATCCCCAACTCCAAAACCCTAAGGGTCGATCTCGAGTCTCCCCTGGTGCTTTCTGCCAGAGGCTCCAGGTAGGGCCATTCTCCCCGGCTGTGGTGTAGAGCACATTTTTTACATCTTGCCCTGCCTGGACTGGCCCAAGGGCCACTGCATGAACTATCTCCCGTTTAATTTGTTCAAAGGCTTGTCGTTGCTCTGGGCCCCATTTGAAATTGTTCTTCTTGTGGGTCACTTGATAGAGAGGGCTTACGATCAGACTGTAATTTGGAATATGCATTCTCCAAAACCCCACAACACTTAAGAAAGCTTGTGTTTCTTTTTTGCTAGTTGGTGGGGACATGGCTGTTATTTTGTTGATCACATCCATTGGGATCTGACAACGTCCATCTTGCCATTTTATTCCTAAAAACTGGATCTCCTGTGCAGGTCCCTTGACCTTACTTTGTTTTACGGCAAAACTGGCTTTCAGAAGGATTTGGACTATTTTCTTCCTTTTCTCAAAAACCTCTTCTGCTGTATTGCCCCACATGATGATGTCACCAATGTATTGCAGATGTTCTGGAGCTTCACCCTGGTCCAGTGCCATCTGGATCAGTCCATGGCAAATGGTGGGGCTGTGTTTCCACCCCTGGGGCAATCGATTCCAGGTGTACTGAACGCCCCTCCAATTGAAAGCAAACTGTGGCCTGCACTCTGCTGCCAAAGGGATTGAGAAATACGCATTAGTGATATCAGCTGTGGCATGCCACTTGGCTGCTTTTGACTCCAGTTCTTATTGCAGTTCCAGCGTGTCCGGCACAGCAGCACTCAGCAGTGGCATGACTTCATTCAGGCCACGATAGTCTACTGTTAGTCTCCACTCTCCATTAGACTCTTGCTCTGGCCATATAGGGCTGTTAAAAGGTGAATGAGTCTTACTGATCATTCCTTGGCTCTCCAGTCGATGAATCAGCTTATGGATGGGAATCAGGGAGTCTCGGTTGGTGCAATATTGCCTCTGGTGCACCGTTGTGGTAGCAATTGGCACCTGTTGTTCTTCGACCCTCAGCAACCCCACAACAGAAGGGTCTTCTGAGAGACCAGGCAAGGTGGACAGCTGTTTAATGTCCTCCATCTCCAAGGCAGCTATACCAAAAGCCCAGTGGTACCCTTTTGGGCCCTTGAAATACCCTCTCCTGAGGTAGTCTATGCCAAGGATGCATGGGGCCTCTGGGCCAGTCACAATGGGGTGCTTTTGCCACTTGTTCCCGGTTAGGCTCTCTTTGTCCTCCAATACAGTTTGCTGTTGGGATCCCCCTGTCACTCCAGAAATATGGACGGGTTCTGCCCCTGTATAGCTTGATGGCACTAGGGTGCACTGTGCACGGGTGTCTACTAGAGCCTTATTCTCCTGTGGGTCTGATGTGCCAGGCCATCAAACCCACACACAGGAAAAAAACCCCAAGTGATACAACTACTCACCACCTGCTGACCGACACCCACCCAGTTGTCCCCTGGCCAACTCCCCCCAGTTTCTATACTGAGCATGACGGCATATGGGATGGAATAGCCCTTTGGCCAGTTGGGGTCAGCTGTCCTGGCTGTGCCCCCTCCCAGCTTCTTGTGCACCTGGCAGAGCATGGGAAGCTGAAGAGTCCTTGACTGGTGTAAGCACTGCTTAGCAACAACTCAAACATCAGTGTGTTATCAACATTATTCTCACACTAAAATCCAAAACACAGCACTATAGCAGCTACTAGGAAGAAAATTAACTCTATCCCAGCCGAAACCAGGACATATAAAAAGCGGCGAGCTCTGCCACTTGAATGTAGTTGTGAAGTTGGGTTGCATTTTGTATTTCTGCTTTCATAGCATTTGTCATTTAAAGATCCTAAGGAATAATAAATTCAGTTTAGCAAGAAATCCAGTGGCCTTGGTTTATTTGAATATTCTTATGTATAGATGGGAAGAACCTGAAGTGGTTACTTTTTCAAGACAAGCATACAGAGATTGTTACAGAACCTAACCCTCCCAACAGGAGAAAGGCTTTTTGTGAAAGAGCGTACACTTAAGTCTGATCTTCTGACTGCATTTGCAGACTGTATTTAGTCTTTGTAGAATGTCAGGGTAACTGAAAAGAAAAAATGCACTGTGATACTCTGACTTCGACACTTTAATTTTTTGCTTTCATTGTTACAAGATCAAAATGTTTAAGATACTTGTCTGTTGAAGATTTAGTAACTTGAATTCACAAATGTATATGGTCTCAGTTACAGATGAGCTTTTTGTCAAACTGACAGATTTTGGTAAATTTTTTTCCTACTGATTGATTCTTATAAAAGAAATGAAATTACATATTTACATATAGATATTTATGTGTTACAGTAGTCTTTCATAATGTTATATTAGGCAACCATAATATTAGATCAGCTTGCAATTGCAACACTGAAATGGGAAATATAAACTAAGTAATTTCTCTCACATAGAATTTTAGGATCTGGATGTTTTATTGTTTGAAAGTCTGAAGAATGTTTGCCTTCATGTTAATTTCCACAGGCTATGTTACCACATTCATTTTACTCATAGCCTTCACTTCAGTGGCTGTGTAGGTTCTCTGTTGTTGCACAGGACCTTGACAAATTAGATTCTCTTCAGCTCTGTGGGATAAACAAGGTTTTTAGGGAAGTTGTTTTCACTTGTCACCCAAATTCTCCTGCACCCCTTCCCACCCCTTGCTTCTGCCCCATGCAAAAGTAATTTCATCTGAGGCTTAAAGTAGATTTTAGGATGACTTTTGCTAGGGCTAGTATCACATACTGCTGAAGCCATTTCACAAAAATTTCACAAAATCACCTCCAATCCAAATAGATATATTGCTTATGCTTGCTACAAACTACAGCAATTTTTAAGTACTCTCTGGTCTGTCTAAAGCCTTCTTCCAGGTATAGGCATGCTCCTTTTCCTACCTCCCACCTCTGAAATCAGAAGAATACTGGTGCGGTTTTTGTCATGTTCTCCTGCCTTTAATGGTACTTATACTTTCTTCAAATATATAGTTTGTTGTTTTATGAATGTTTTCTCCATATTGATTTGCTTTCTTGTTGCTATCAGCAGACCTGTGTCATTGTAACAGCTTTCTGGACACATTCTGACTACAGTTCAACTGTTGGTTAATTTTCTTTCTGAAGTTTACTTCCTGCGTGATGTAGACTGCCTTGTATTATTATTTTGCCAAGTAGTATTTGGCAGGGAGGATCCAAGTTCTGGATGTTAAGACTTAAAGATGGCATAATTCCTCGAGCAGTTAGTCTTTTTTCTTGATATTTTGGGGGGGAAGGAGAGAGGGGGGACTTAAGGGTTTTTTTGTGTTTGTAAATACAAAAAATAATAGATAATACTGCATTGTCCTGAATTAACTAATAGCGAGTTAGTGATTTAAATGCTGGCTACAGAAGTTGCATTTTTGAGGGCTGAGGGGGGAGATATTCAAACTGAGAAGCAGTATCACCGTAGATTCCAGTATCACAGTACTACAGATTTAGGATTATACTTAGCTAGGTCATGAATGCTTATTGTTCATGAGTAGGTGCTTGATGCTATATGTGGTTATTTATTAAATACAATGTGACAGGCTATTTGGAAATAAAAATGGTTGTGCTGCTAGCTTAATACTACTCCTGGATATTCATTGTTACGAGAAAAATTCCAAGGCAGGCTAATACATAGAGAACTATAAAGGAACTGAAACCTCCCATAAATTAATATTTTTATCTGCAGCACTTTTCCTGAGCATTGAGGAGCAACATAGAACTGACAGTTTCCTACTTTTTTTGTGTAATCAATTCTTTATCTATGTAAGATTTTTTTTTTCTGACAGATTTATAGTAATAGATGAAGTAAAGCATTATAGATTAAAAGGGTGAATGTAAAAAGTATTATAAACAGGTTTAATTCATATGCAGTAAAGTGTTTTTTGCTAATTTGGTTGTTACTGAAGACTAATTTGTATGTTATAAAGTAGAAAATAAATTATACTGGAGTAGCTGCAGTGTTAACGAACTGTAACTGTTCAAATTCAGTCTTTACTGATTCTTATGAATCCATCAACATGAAAAGTCCTGTGATCTCACCTCTCCGCAAGAGTTATGACAATTTTTGTTACTGCTTAGTGAAAGTGCTAGCCCCACAAAATGGGTCTTTAGTGGGTAACATCACTTTGCTGCATGGGCGTAAGGATGTTAACAGACTTTAACTGATTTCTGCAGTGCTACTTCTCCTCCCTGCCCACTGTATCTCTTTGCTGGAGGTTGCTGTGCCTGTACCAGGACTGGCAGACTGAAGTGTATGCATTCACCCAAACAGCTTCATGCCAGCTCCAGCAGTTTAACCTCTCTGACCTCCGTCTGCACTTTGCACTGAGAATAGCAGATGCCTGCACCCCATTCCACTGGCTCTGCTGTGGGGTGCATAACTTCTGATCAAAGAGCAGTAACAAACAACTCCAGGGCAATTTGACTGCAGCTGTGTGCTGGGGGAGTATGCATCACAGCCCTCAGGTACGTATGTAATGCCATCCTCATTCCTGTGAATTGAGCTCCTAGCTCATAGTTACAGCAGTGGTAATAAAATCCACAAAAAGCAACTGTACTGAACAAAGAACAATTCGCTAATAGTGAAGTGCTGAAGAAGGTTATGGTTTAAGCTTTATCCATCTCTGGAGTATGGTTTCAGCTGGATAAAGACTTTGCTGCCCTGAAAAGGGTGGTACTACCCGCATCCTCCAGTATGCATTCTGTCTTCAGTTATGCATTGGTTCTGGTGATTATGCAGCTCCACAAAATGGGTCAGCTTGCTGGTCTGGCTGAAAACTAGTCTTTTTTTCTTTTTTCAGAGCATGAGTAAGCAAGCTGTTCTGTTTTACCATTACAGCTGCCCAGCTGCTAATACCAACACAAGGCAGACTGCAGGAATACGCAATAAGGCACTGAGGAGCACAGGAAATTATCTAGCTGGTGGCGTCACATACTTAGATTGGCAAAAGCAGACTCTTCAAAATTTTCCTGCAGGCTGAAGTAAGGTGTCTGTCTCTCTGCAGGTTTCATGATTCAACCCTCAAGCTAGATGCCCATCTTACTATTTTTCCCCAATAAAATTCAGCAAGAGACATGACAAATCAGGATTTGAATCCAGGACTCCCACTACTTCAGGGAGCATTCTCATCAACAGACTATTGTCATGTTCCTCTATTCTCTCTTCTGTCATGTAAATATTCACTTACCATAGGTTTCCCATCTTCAGGATGGGAAAGCACAGGGTCTCCATACAACCTTTTTCTGATGGCCTCCTCTTTGTTAAAATGTGAATTTGAATTTCTTCTGACTGAGGAGGCTTTATAACTGAGATCTCATACTTCAGAGAGAGCAACTACTGTTACTACAATGCTTTATGAAAATGTGAACATGATGAATTCAGACTCCTTGACTGGCTATTTAATTGAAAGTTGCCGTGAGATGTGCTTTGTGTTAGCACCACTGTGTTTTGGACAGACTACTGTATTGGGCTCTCAGAGGTTTCTGTCACAGGGATATCTGGTTACTAAATCACAAAGAGGTTTAGGCAAGAGACAAGTGCCAATATGCTCAGCAGAGCTAAGATAACATCTCCAATCACATTCAGGAATAGAGCTATAAGTCTGTAACTTAATTTGAAAAATCAAGTCTCTTTCAGAGCTGAGAATAGCAGTTTGATCTTGCATAAAGTTGTACTTGTGTAACAATAATGCAGTGCCTCACTATGGCAAATCTAACTGCTAATGCCAGATAAATATTCCAACTGTTGTTTATAATTGTCATTTATGTACCTTTGGTCAGTCTTAGCTATTCATAGTATGCCAATCAGTGTCCTACTTAACCATAATGTTCTACTTTGTACCTGTGATTTTTCCAGACTTAGCATTTGGGAAGAACTTCAAATGCATACTAGAAGTTGAGGCAATCTGGTCATATAATAGACCATCTCATGTAAGTGCCTCTAAAGCATTTCTCACAGTGAATATCAAAATCACTGAACAATACAGAACTACTAAAGCCTTTAGTCTCAGCATGCAAAGATTAGAGTGCCCCATCCTTAGCAAGGGAAAAGGTGCCCTTTCTTGGGAAGATCCAAAAGGGACTTAGGCAGCAGAGTCCAATGTTTGAAGCTTTATGGGGACCTCAGTACTTCATCTCAGGTGCTGCTTTCTAACTTTGTAGGTATCCCACACCTCCTGTATGTGTTTCTGTTAGTGGGGGTGCATAAAACCAGTAACTCCTAATGCTAGGAAGCTAACAGGCCCTCATGCTCTGGTCATTCTCTTATTCTTCTAACCCCAGGGCCTGATCCAACGAGGATGCTGACCCACTGAATGCTGCTCAGCAGATGGCTAGAGTGAGTTTGTGTGTCTGTGGCTTCTTGCACTTGCTTGTTCTAATGACTGTGCTATTATATGTGAAACATGAAAATCTATGTTCAGATACTGACCTGCCTGA
The DNA here is from genome assembly GCF_034638445.1 of Ciconia boyciana. Lineage (NCBI taxonomy): Eukaryota > Metazoa > Chordata > Aves > Ciconiiformes > Ciconiidae > Ciconia > Ciconia boyciana. The sequence goes on from NC_132938.1 coordinate 40,134,298, forward strand.
TTATCCTAGACCACTGAGGCCGAAGAATCTTTTCCTCCTTGCTATCCTATAGTAAGTAGCAATTCATTTATACAAGTGGCGTAGTTGGCAGAATGGCAAGTAATATCACTAGTTATTTACAGAGGCATGGAGTGAATCCGAGTCCCAAATTCTCAGCAGAATGGACTCATGACAATTGGTGTAATTGGGAAGCCATTGAAGAACACCTAAAAGTAACTAGAGGCCACACAAAGGATGGAAAAGGGAAAGGAGTTATCTGCAAGATGCTAGGTGCCTGTTTAGAAGCTGCACATCAAGAGAGAACAGAAATAAAAAGGAGCAAGACCTAGAGAACGAAATAGAAGGTAGAAAGGCAACTGACTTGTTACTGTCTTTAAAAATTGAACAACTGCAGAAACAATTACAGGAGGAAAAGGAAAAAAAGACAAAACTTGGGAGAAAAGATCGAGATGATGCTTACACAGGCTCCCTGCCCCCCTGAAATTGTACAGATTAGGAAACTAACAGTTTCCCCTGAAGACTGGGATGGAGACATCTGGGGTGATCCCGATGATAGTGAGCCAGAAGACAACCCTTTGTTCCCCACAAATCCTCCTGAATATGAAGCCAGACCCGCTGTTAAAACAGAAACAACTGTGGGACCTCGGGGTGGTCATCTGCAACATACTACGCAAAGCATCCCCTGTGTCACCAAAATCAGGAATAAACCTCTTAACACCAATGTAGCATTAAGAAGCAGGCATTCTCTTTATTGCAGTGCTGGATGCACGGGAGATCCTTCTGCCTAACATGCATACCAGTTTACACAGATCTAGGTTCATTTATACAGTATATCTTACAATATGCATAGGTTTTCACGCTACTAGGCGGGACTATGTTAATTAGTATCTTACATAATGATGATTCAGCATAACGCATGCTCAGTTTTTCACGTGGGGGTCCTCTGGTGGTCGCTGGTGGTCATAGACCCCAAACCCATGCTTTTCAGGTCAGGAATCCAGGGTCATTCTGCCTTTTAAGGCTTAATTTTCTCCATTGTTAAATATCACATGCTAGAAGATCTGGTTTTACCAGGATATTCTTGGGTTTTCTTTTGTTTCTTCTTGGTTGACCCTTTGAACTTTATTCTTTACATGTTCCTCACTTATTTTCCAACACCTGGGATCCGTTGCAATTGACAAATTTGCAAGAGAGATACAGCAGAAAACCAGGTGAAACGGAAAACGAATACTTGTGGCGAGTATGCCTCAGTGGCAGTGACCCAATAATGTTGAGTGGGGACGAAGCAAGTGGCTATTGGGGTTCAGGAGTTTTCTTAAATTTAGGACCCGACCTGACAAATACACCCCATTCTATCACCAGCCGAGTAGCTTATTGGGCTGGAGGAATAGACACCATGGAGTGAAGTAAACCCTCAATAATGCCCATTAAATCACTAAGTGAGGTCTCCACAGCAGTCACAAAAGCCACTTGCATACAAGCCATGCACAAATGATGTCCCACTGCCTGCTACTGTAGATTTCTCCATGTTAAAACCACTGATTAGAGGAGCCCAGGCAATTCTTAAATCCCATTTAGTTGCAAAACGAGATGAGATCAAGAAAGACACAGAACACAATGAGGGACTAGGTGACAACGCTCAAAATGCCCGCAAGCAGCTCCCTGCCTGGGCAGAACTGATGCACGGCACTGTTAACTACAGCCGGGAAATGGGCCGGGACGATGCACCAGCTGAAAAACCAAACCTGAAGCCCCGGGGAGGAGATCACAAAGTAAGACCCGTGAAACAGAACAGAAACTAGATCGAAGAGAAACAAATTTTAAAACCCGCAAACAGAATCTCGAGAACAGAGAAATGAATTGTGGAGGAATGCATTAGCCCTAGGCATTCCCAGAGCCGCGATTCAAGGTCAGCCTACTGACATTATTTTGAGTCTGACTGAAGCATTCCAGAAGCAAGATAACGGTGAAAGGAAGGCGCCTATTTTGACTCCTCCTGCGCCAGTCCCCAGAAAGGGAGACAACCTCTTCCTTCCCCTTAGGGAGGAACTGCAGGGCATGAAGTCCAAAAACGAGTAATATCCGGAAGGCAACTGGGCCTGCCTGCCTGGAAAGTGGAGGCTTATCAGTGGGTAAATGATAATGGCCCATACATTTTAATTCCAGTTGGTCCTCAAGGACAATTGGTAAAGTTTTTAATAGATACCGGAGCACAAATTTCACTATTAACACGACAAGGTGCCGAGAAGCTGGGTCAGCCCCTGCACTCCCTGAGACACAAATCCCTCCCGTGCCGCAATATCCCCTTTCTGCTGCTGTAGTCTGACAGTGTAGTCTAACAGGAGCTGGTGGAAGGCCAGGGCTTACGTAAAGCTGATAAGGGGGATTCAGGCTGGAAAGCGGAATGTCTAAACAAGAATTACTGTCCTCGGGAGAGAAGCACATCCTGGAGAAATATGTAAGCTAATGACGATGTTTTGGGAACCATCTGAAACAACTAGCAGAAGTGCGATAAGAAGCACCCTCATGTGAACTATCCTCATTATAATACTAAAAGTCACAGCCCTTGAGCTGGAGACCCCAGCCCAAGCAGAGACCCCTCACCTTTGAGCGTGCGCAGAATAGTAAAGTAGCGCTGTAGCTTTAAATTGAAATAAGAGAAATGTAGACCAATGGAAAACTGCTTTGTGTAATTACTCATGCATATGCATAACTGGACTGTATAAATACTGTACCTGTATGACCGAACTTTATGCTAGCTTTGTGGAGCTACCACCTAGCACCCAGCTCTGTGCAGACATGAAATAAAAATACCTCTGCCCTGTGTCTATACTGGCGTCTTGCACAGTGGGTAAACAACCTCACACTTGTGGGATAACAGTACCAATATACAGATGATATTCTGATTGGAGGAACTTCCCCTGAAAAGGTTAGGGGAGTGGCAGCAGCAGTATGGCAAGCACTAAATAAAGCAGAAACTGAGATTCCACCCAGAAAATGTCAGGGACCAAGTAAAGAAGTAAAATTTTTAGGTACTTGGTGGATAGCAGGCAGTGCAGTGATTCCTCCAGATACCTTAAGAAAAATCAAAGAGCTGCAAATGCCCCAGTCAAGGAAGGAGTTAAATAATTAATGGGAACTTCAGGATATTGGAGGAAGCATGTACTTGGATTTTCTGTCATTTCCCCTTCCTTATACTTACTCTTATGGAAAGGCAAACCCTGGGAGTGGAAATCAGAACATAAAGAGGCGGTCAAAACTCTAACTGAAGAGTTAAAAACATATCAGTCACTGGGACCAGTGCAGCCCCACGACCCTATTATAGACGAATGGGGTTTCGCCGAACACGCTATTTACTGTAACCTGTTCCAAACTGTCCACAATGGGCCAAAAAGACCTTTATTGTTTAGCTCAACCGCATTTAAAGAAACAGAACAACAATACTCCAAATGGGAAAAGGGACTTTTATCTTTAGTCCGAGCAGTTAAACAAGTTGAGAAAATACATCAGGGACAGCCTGTGCAAACTAGAGGACCATTTAATTTAGTAGAAGCAATCGTAAAGGGGACTGCTCCCCCAGAAGGAGTTGCACAAAAACCCACTGTCTGAAAATGGTAAGCCTACCTAACAGGAGTTGCAGAAAATATGCAACTAACTGAAGGACACACTAAGGTTTCCAAATTGCAGATGCCCATAAACACAGACCCTTTAGCATTACAACAACCTTTTAAACCTTCACCCATTCTGGATGCACCGCCCCTCACTGAGGGTATACCAGCAGAAAACATTTGGTTTACGGATGCTTCAGCAAAAAGGGTAAACGGTAAATGGCAATATAAGGCTGTTGCATTAGATATTACCACTGGCAAACAAGTAGTAGAAGAAGGTGAAGGCAGTGCACAAGTAGGAGAAATAAAAGCAGTTGTTTTGGCAGCACAGAATGGAGCAAAAATCATATATGTAGACTCTTATGCTGTGTGGGCTGGTGCCACACAGTGGCTCTGTCAATGGGAAACCTTGGATTGGGAAGGAAATAGATCCCCAGTTTGGAGAAACAAAGATTGGCAATTATTACTAGATATAGCCAGGAAAACACCTTTCAAGATGGGATGGGTAAAAGCTCATGCTAAGAATAATCAACCAGCCACAAAGTGGAATCAAAAGGTAGATGAGCTAACTAAAATTAGGAAAATCACCTTCAATCCTGAGTGGTATCGATTGGGAGAATGGTTACATCAAAACCTAGGCCACACAGGTAAAGAAGCACTTTACTTTGCTGCACAGAGTAAAGGCTGGCCTATAAACAGAAAAACTTGTGAAACTATTCTTACAGAATGTCCCCAGTGTAGACTGAAATTACAAGCAGATCATCCTGCTAAAGCACCATCTTTACATATCAATGAATGGAAAGCTTTATGGCCTACATGGCAAATTGATTATATCGGACCATTCAAATCCTCTGCAGGATATCGATACATCCTCACAGGAGTGGAAGTAGTCTCCGGCTTGCTTATGGCGACTAAATCTCGGAAAGCCAATGGGTGAAATACAGTGCGAGGGCTATCATTTTGGTTCTCAAATCTACCTACTCCTGATGTTATCCAAAGTGATAATGGCTCACACTTTTTGTGTAAGGAAGTGCAAGATTGGGCAAAACAAGAGGGAATTAAATGGGTATTCCACACCCCATACTACTCCCAATCGAATGGGAGGGTAAAAAGAGCTAATGGCTTGTTGAAAAGGAATCTCAAACTACACAAGGCTCAATGGGATACAAGACTTCCCAAAGTACTCCATCAATTAAATAATCAATATGGGCCTACTGGAAGCCCTATAAGCCAAGCATTCTTTGTAAAAACTGAGCTTAGCGCTCCTACTAAGGAAAGAAGAATATCCAACGACATTACAGCCAGGACAGCCTGTGATGGTCAACTTACCACCCATCGGTACTGTGTCTATGACTTTAATTAATTAAACCTCATGGCCCACTTGCCTGGGAAGCTACCGATAGCAGTGGTGTAAAACACAGAATTAGTGCACGATGGATTTTTCCTTCTTAACAGGGTAACCTGTTTGGACTCTCCCCACCAAAACAAGTCTCTCTTTTCTCTTACAGCACCCCACAGGATGGCAGATGGAAATGCTGTGTTTGTGTTACTATTCCAAACCCTAACAATGTTACTCCTCTTAGCCTGTGGTCAGGGAACCCTAGAGTGGCCGTGGTCTCAAGCTCGTGTTAAGTACACTGGGAGTGTGGGAATACGCTCTAGTAAGGGAGATTTAAAGCTTTCCACCGTGGTCATGCATAGAACTGAAACATACTTAGAAAATGAATGGAGCTGGGATAAAGATGAAGCTGATGATAAAGTTCTCCAACTTTGGGGAAAGGCAGGGAAAGAAATTAAAATAGGATGCCGGATGATCAATGGGTCTACCCATGAGAAGGCATCTCAGATTTCTGTGTACAACATTACATCCAACCCAATAGCCAAAACTTTGCGCCTCTGAAAGGCTGGACTGCTGGTACAATTTTACCTTAATACAATCTGTTTTTGTAGTCTGCCTCTGGGCTCACCATAGCGTGGGACTATCCTTTAAATTTAAAATAGACATTACTGAGCCTAGTACAACAACATCCGCCCTGATGGTAAAGGATAAGAAAATTCTATCCCCACAGATTTCTGAAGTTGGACCGTAAGTTATCAAAAATACAGGCCAACAACGAGTGTTATTTAATCCATCAAGGTTTCTTAAACAAGTAGAACTACTGATGCAAATTAATATATCTGCAATCAAACTGACCTGTTCACCATTCCTAGGTATGTCCTATGCAGGATGTTTAGCACGGTTAAACATGGGCAAGCTCTCACCTCTCCAAGACGAACAAGGAGAGATGTGACCGGTATCATAGGGACAGGATTGGGAGTCTTAAATAGTATAGATGCCAAAGTACTCATAAACAAACTGGGCACAACAACAAGTGATTTAAACAAATTAGAACACACATTGCAGTCTTCTCTATTAGCATTGGGAAGTAATCAATCGCTCTTATCTGATATATTACCTCAGTGGGAAAAAATTAATGAAAGGAACCACCAGCTGATTGTGGATGCACTTGGTGTAGCCCAAAACAATGTTTCTCTAGCTCTTAGTTGTATCCAAGCTCAACTGTGGATGCAATCTATGGTAGCAGCAATCATAAGAGGGCACCTTACCCACTGAAATTTGAAAGGTGATTCGGAATAATGCAACTAAATTTGAGAAAGAATTCCAATCCTGGTGGTATTTAGTCAATTTCGCTTATGACCCCATCAACAATAAGGCCACAGCTTTTGTCTTAACAATACACAATGCTTCAAAATATACCATATACCGAATTAGGGTATATGGATTAAATCACAATGGATTTAATTGTGATTTAGGATTGTATTAGGATTAAATCACAATGGAACTATATTCTATCCATTAGAACATAGAGTGTGGGCCCAACGGAACAGAAACAAATCGCAAACTGTTGATGTTAATGCATGCGTTGTATGGGAACAACAAGGATTTATTTGTGAGAGTAACACCATCAAAGCCCAAGACATTTGTCTTGACACTGAACAAAATATTTGTCATTTTGAAATACAACCCAATGAAACCCCTGAAACTGTACTTGTATATATTGGAAAAGATGTGTTCGTATGAGAACCCTTTGTGATTTTATATTCGTAGATGACATTACTGTAGATATAAGCAATCACTCAAATATTTGTGTTTGTAACTTTACAAAAATTATGGCATGTGACTTCAATTATTTAGCTCCTATTTATTAAGTAATCAATTGTTACAATCTAATTATACATTGAGTCAAGATTTATTGCCTACCCCCATTGGAATGATTCTTACATTGGTAAAGAAACTACTACAACATGATGACCTGTGTCAACTGCTGGAATGCATCCAAAACAATGGACAGAAAATGCTGATCACCATTCATCATGATGCAGAAGAGAGACACTATGTCTTGGAAAGAGTGAAGAAGGATGGAGAACACCATTGATGGGAAACTTTTCTTGGATGGTCACCAACAGCAACAGGAGTGTTTAATCTTATGCTTCACCCAGTTGTGATTTTACTCACTCTAACTTTAATAAGTCTATTGCTTATAATTATACTGTATATAGGGGTTTGGTACACGATAAAACAGATAACCCAACTTCAACCACCCAAAACATACAAATTAACACATAACAAGTAGCAGGGCTTCACTGTCTACTTACCGTGGATCTATAAGCGCACAAACTATCAATATACTATTTATGGCACAGAGGCAAGAGGTGACCGTACCACCACTCTGTGAAGGTAAGATGAACTGACTAGAGTCTCGGGGTGGAGTGTGGCGGTGTGTTCCCCTGCCCCCCGCTGCGTAAGCAGTAACCACCAGTGGGAGTTCTCCTGATAGCTGCATCCAGCTTATGCTGGACCTTGAGGACGGATGGCAACAAAATAGCCAAGGGCTGCCTGAAGCAGGCGATCCAAACGTCTTGCTGTTATGCAAATATGACTATAAGTCAATCATCTTACTCCTTAAATAGTGGACAGCCCAGGGCCCATTGAGCTCTCCTGCATGGCAGCGGGCTGCTCACCAGGATCTCCCCTTGAGCAGGCACACCTCGCAAGGTTACTCCTCGAGGCTGAGAGATTCCTTGCCACAACAGATCCTCAGTAAGTGACTAATAGCATGTTAAACTTTGAAATCTTAACTAAGTGATATAAAGGATTGATTGTGCATATATAATCCTTTAGACATAAACTGTTGACCAAGTCTGGGACTAGGATTGGATCCAGCCACACCCAGACTCCTCTCTGAGAAGGAGTTTAGAAAGCAAGGGGGTCCTTTCTGAACCTCATGACTCAATGGGGGGGTCTCCCTGACAGTGTTGTCTTACCCTGTCCTCTATGCAGTAAACAATCAAGTGTACCTTGCCGTTGAATCTTGTTAAACCACTGTCACGCTGAACTTTGTTAACTCCCTGTTCTATATCAATAAAATATATTTTTGCTTCTCTCTTATGAGTGAAGTGCACTCTCACTCCATCCACGACAAGAAGATGAAACAGCTTCAGTAAGAAATGTGAGATGGTGAGGAAGATACCACATGAAGATCTGCTTCCTTAGAAGGGCATAAGTAAGATTCCATGAGGATACACGTCCTGACGTATGTCTGTTCCTCTGCCAGTATTGGTTAGGTAGTACATGGTACCAAGCATCTGGTAAGCATTTCCTGAATACCAGCAGAGCTCAGAAAATGGGCTAAGTTCCTGAGCAGTTCACCAACAAACAAGACATTAAGGGCAACATTGTGGTGAGTAAAGAATAAATGTAGATTTCTGACATCAAGAATCTTCTATCAGTGAGGTTCCTGAAGTTCCCATCTATTACATTTCCATAGTAGTAAGTGTCTGTTCCCAGGACTTTTATAAAGGCACGACTTAATAGTGAATGACTAACAACATGCTGAAGCACCACAGAGTTACAAGCTAGGTGTTCTTCTCTCGTACCTATGAAATGCAATTGAGTAGATTTTATTCTCAAACCAAATACATGAGATTTCCACACTAGGCACAACCTTTCCCTTTATGCAATCATAGTTTCAGGCCTGCCATCCCCTACGTGTGGAGAACAATACAAATCTCTTCCTTTCACACTGTTGACAAATTTCAATGTTTTAAAAGAAGTTCTGGCAATGTTAGCAGCCTATCCATGGGAGAACAGTTTAACAGATATCATTGTAATCTGAGTAATTAATTAGTGAACAGTAAATCTTTCTTACATCCAAGAATGTTTACTTTAGCCTTACCTAAAGGGGTTACCAGGACCTGTGTTCAGGTGATGCTTCGGAGTAAGCTACCTGGCAAGGCGGTGTTACAGCCTGAAGAGAAAGTGGATATACTGTGCACTGGTTTAGGTAAGAGATAGTAATTGCCATGTATGTTAATCATATGGCCAAGCACATGAGATGTTTATATTTCACGGTATTTTATAACTGTAAGAGCTACATTCATTAATTCTTATTGCAGGGAATAAGTGGGAAATCTTCTGTTTTCTTCTGCAATCTGAATAAATATTTTCCTGAATCTTGACTGCCTTAAACACAACCCTTATTTGGGGAGTCTTCCAAAAGTTCTAGGGAAAAGTGTAGTTTTACCAGTTCAAAAATAAATTAATATTAAATAAAAATTGCTTTAATTGTTCATGTACCGGAGCCAAGAATTAGGGGCAGTTGGCAGGCCCATGAAGAAATTATCATAGAATAAATTATCATTATTACAGTGTTTATCATTATGGCAAAAATTAGGTGTGAATGGACATAAAGGGCATTTGCAGGTCATTCCTGTTGACCTTACTGTCTACTTCCAATGCAAAAGCTTTCTACTATTTGCAACATCTAGGAAACAGTATTTTCCCTGGATATGAACAGTATTCCCTAACTTAGCTGCTTTCAATAAAGCAAGATAAAAATTCTAAATGACTTGATTTTAAATACAGTGGGAGTTAGTTGGGTGTACCTTTCATTTTCAAAGCTGATGCAGTTGTGCTCTTTTAGCACTTAACAGCTAGTATGAATGGTTCTTGACTCATCATGAACAGACTTGCAGCCTGCTGCCAGTTGGTGCCTGAGGCTGCAGTACTGCCATAGAAGGAACAGAAGCTGAGAGCTGCAGATTTTGTTTTCTGCCCAGTGTCATTCTTGTTCCTCGGAAACAATCCCAACCTCAGTTACAAGTAATTTCTTCAATCAAGCAGCCTAAGCAATCTGTAAATATAGATCGAATATAATCACCTAAGCTATCATTAAAAGATTCATCTCAATCAGCAGAGCCCGCTAGCTGATTGTCACCTGAAACCTTGCAATTAACACGACGACTCGTATTTTTGACAAAATAGCTGAGTGTGGCTTGATTAATAGTGCTATCTCAGGAATGGCCTTTTCCAGTATTTATTACCATCAGAGCTGTCAGTCCTGCATACTGTTATCCTGAAGAGATTTTACAACAGCTAAATGGATATATGTAAGATAGGCTTTATCTGGCTTCTGGAGATTTAAGTAACAAAGTTCAAGTGCTTGAATTTTTCATGTGCTTCATGTATTGATATAACAATAAATTAAAAATATACTTAATCCATCTTGTGCAATGAATCAGATGCTTTAAACTGAATTTGAAATTAATGTATACTAGGTAACACCCAAACCTAAATTGTGTCGAGCAGTGATGTAGTCTGACAGTGTAGTCTAACAGGAGCTGGTGGAAGGCCAGGGCTTACGTAAAGCTGATAAGGGGGATTCAGGCTGGAAAGCGGAATGTCTAAACAAGAATTACTGTCCTTGGGAGAGAGGCACATCCTGGAGAAATATGTAAGCTAATGACGATGTTTTGGGAACCATCTGAAACAACTAGCAGAAGTGCGATAAGAAGCACCCTCATGCGAACTATCCTCATTATAATACTAAAAGTCACAGCCCTTGAGCTGGAGACCCCAGCCCAAGCAGAGACCCCTCACCTTTGAGCGTGTGTAGAATAGTAAAGTAGTGCTGTAGCTTTAAATTGAAATAAGAGAAATGCAGACCAATAGAAAACTGCTTTGTGTAATTACTTATGCGTATGCATAACTGGACTGTATAAATACTGTACCTGTATGACCGAACTTTATGCTAGCTTTGTGGAGCTACCACCTAGCACCCAGCTCTGCACAGACATCAAACGAAAATACCTCTGCCCTGTGCGTATATTGGCATCTCGCACACCGGGTAAACGACCTCACACTCGTGGGTTAACAGTGAGGGGAAAAAAAGTTGTTTGAATTGCAGTGGATTATTGTTATCAGGGGCTGCATTCAGCACTGCAGTGTAACCAGATGTAACCAAAATTATTAGTTCGTTCTTTTGTAACTAAGCAACATAGAGATAGGAGCAGGTTAGACAATGCTTTAATATTGTGTTTGTACACCTATGGCTATGGATATGCTACTGTGCCCAAAGACAATTGGACAAGGAGTAGTACGGACATGCTGCTATGTTCCCAGTACAGCCCCAGCCCATCTTGACAAAGAGTCGAGGGTGGTTAGAATAATTGGTTTGTGTTAAGGGTGCCAAATCATTGTTAGGAACCATGCACCGTGAAGAAGGGGAGCAAGTTACATAAGCAAGGTGGGATTGCGCATGTCCAGAAGAAGGGGTCACCTAAAGGACACACCTGTACGGCCACCAAGGACCACCAGAGACCCCCACAGAAGCCCCTCGGAGCTCAAGGACGCATGCGTAATGACCACGCAAATATGATAATTAGTTCAAGGAAATAGAATGAATATGCATTATCATTCTGGGAAATTTGATGCATATGTATGTAACTGGACAATATAAGTTTCGGCTGATGTAACCTGCGGTATGCACGCTAGGTGGAACGATCCCCCGTGCATCCGGCGCCATAATAAAGATTGCCTGCTTCTTAATACTACATTGGTGTTAAGGAGTTTGATTCCCGATTTCGGTGACAGCAGTACCTAATTTATTACATTCGAACGAGCATCTCATAGTGAGCTGGGATTTGTGAAATAAAGTTTTAGGTTAGTAACTAAACCACTTTTTTTTTTTTTTTTGGCTCCTTTTGTGCATGCTACAGTTTCAGGGTTTTATTTCCCCCTGCCTGAATTCCACCTTCTGTTTTGTCCCATAAATGCTTTCCTCCTTCTATTTTAACCCATAACTACATAATGCCTGTTCTAATTTATCCAAGCAAGCTATGATTAACAAAACATAAATAGCTGAAGCTTCTGTAGTTACTGTAGTATCTTGCATACCTGAATAGTTTTATGGCAAGAGTATAGAATTTCTTTTATGCTTACGGTTCATTCTGCATTGCTATGTACAAACAAGCAAAGTCAGGCTATAGAGTGATACTTGGAACAGTTACACCTTGCTTTGACCACCTGATCTTCGTCAGTATTGGTCTCTGTGGGAATCCGAGAACCTTTAGTAGCCAACGTCAGGACTACATGTTTAAAACATTTCCACTGAAAAAGGAAAACCTTTTCCAGTGTGATTACATACTTTTTTTGACTTCTAATTCCTTTTCAGTGGTTGCATATCTCTCACAAAGATGTAAAAGTTTCTAAGATAACTTGCTGAAACCTGTCCTTATTGTGAACTTCCTGTATTTTGTTGCTGCTGCTCTTAGCATCTGATACTGGATTAACCTACGTATAGTCATCCTGAGTAATTTATGAAAAAAAATCACTTTTTTTTAAATTAGAGGATTCAATTTTATTAAAACACAACTTTGAGAAGTTGTGCTACTACAATAGTAAATATTTCTGTTCTGGTCTACTTAGAGTCAGTTCATGTTTTTAAGAAAAGCACTTGCTGAAAGGCTGCTTTTATATAAAGGGACTTGTTTTGTATTTGTAAAGTCTTGTCCTATTAGACTATTTTAGACTGATTAAAAATAAGCACATCCTATTTTTCTAGTGAAGATGAACTGAAGTGTACCATGTGTGACAGGTACGCTCTGCCACCCGTCCCTCCGATAAAGCTCGGGGCTTTTAACGTGGCGATCACCTGCTTTTCGCGCCTCATTTTCGAGCCTTTTGGCCATAGAATGCAATCAACAGAACCCCCTCGGTCCGCCTGCGCATGTACTGATGTGGGCCAAAACACTGCATAGTATAGTCACCCACGGGCGTGAAATGGGGTGGATGGGTCTAGGTGGTGGTGCAGACAGGACCAGAAGGGTCCAGCAAGCCAGCCGCAAGCCTCGTCCCGGACAGCTCCCCCACCCAGGGGAGCCTGAACCCTTCCGAAGCAAGCTGGATCCAGCCCATGGACCAGAGCAGAACGACTTGCGGCGGAAGGCATTAGCATTGGGACTATCTCAAGCGCTGTTAAGTGGGCAGGCCACCGCGCATATACGGAAGCTAGTGGAATTACTGGAGGGAAAGACCAGGAACATAAAGAAGGTGCCAAGAACTGCTCCCGCTCCCCAAGACGGGAGGCGGAAGCTAACCCTTTCACATCTTTGTGAGGGGAATTAAGTGAACTTAAAAAGTCGTGGTTTGGGGTTTGGGCCACCCAACCTGCTTGGCAAGTTCCTGTCAATGGTCTGCTGCTAAGGAACCCTATGTACATATTTCCATTGGTCTGAAGCAGGTAAGTTTAAGAGTTTTTGATTGACACAGGAGCCCAAATTGGTGTTCTAAACAAGCAGCAAGCAGATGAGCTCGGAATCAAACCATCGAGAAAAGCCATCAATATAATAGGGGTAATGAGTGCAGCAGAGAGGTGTCCTTTAGCCCGAATCCAGTTTTGCCTGCCTGGGGAGAAGCGGATGATGGCTGTGGAGGTCGCTTGGAGCCCTTATAAGGGAAATCTATCGGGCTTTGATATTTTGGCGGGAAAGCGCTGGCGCCTGCCCAATGGCGGCCTGTGGAGTTTTGGAAGCTGCGGGGTGGGAGCTGCTCGCATTAGGACCTTGCAGTCTGCTCCTGCTCTGCCACCATCCAAAGTAACCTGCGTCTCCCAATAGCCCTTGCCAAGCGCAGTGAAATGGGATATCATGGAAGTCATCAATGATCTTGAAAAAGGCAAATAATCAGCCACACCCATTCTCCCTATAACTCCCCAGTCTGGCCCATTCGCAAGCCCGACGGGCAGTGGCGACTAACTGTTGATTATTGGAAATTGAACAGTAATACCCCACCACTAATGGTTGCCGCTCCAAACATAACCTTGGTGGTGACTGCAATACAAGCAGCAGCCCATCCATGGATGGCTGCCTTAGATGTTGAAGACATGTTCTTCATGATTCCCCTAAGGGAGGAGGACAAATCCCAGTTTGCCTTTACCTGGGAGGGGACCCAGTACCCCTTCAGCTGGCTTCTGCAAAGATACACTCTCCCGCTACTGCCCATAACGCCTTGGCTACACTCCTTGACACCGTGAAAGTGCCATCGGGCTTTCACATATACCAGTACATAGATTAAATACTGGTGGGGGGAGACAATAAGGGACAAGTGGGGCAGGTGTCCTGTCCCACTCGGTGAGTTGCGAGATGGGTGAATCTTTTTGATTTCCTGAGGATTTGTGTACCCACGAAGGCTGATCTCTGCTCGGCAGAACCGTGGGACTGGTAGAGTCACGGCAATGACTCAGAGGAACAGCCTGGCCAGCTACTTTATTAACTGGCGAATTCAATAAACAGACAAACTTAACAAACTGGCAAGCCCAACAAGCCCAGAGGCAATTTGGCAATGGAGCTATTTTCCTGGCAACCCATCACAATTTATCCAAAACTTATATACCTGAATATATAGTGGAAGAGTGGAGAAAGAGAGGAGCAAGAAAAGGAAAGGAGAAGAGAGGAGGACAGAGAAAGGAAAGGTATCACCACCCGTGGATCCCGTGATGACAATGACAGGTGTGGCAATCCTCCGGTGATGGGCGCGTACCGGGTTCCCTGGGGATGTGTCTTTTATACTCTAGGCCCCGCCTCCGGTTATGCCCCCTTGAGGCCTTATATGGTTCCTGTTCTAGAAAGTTCTCAATCTTCTGCACAGGCGCTGGGGGAGGGGGGTGGTCACGAGGGGTCTCTCGGGAGGTCACAAGCCCCTTCCCCAGATCAACTCCGTGTGACCTCTGGCCATATACGGTCAGGTCCATCGGAACCCAGAACTGCGCATCCTCTGGCAAAGCGCTCTCCACGTCCCGCTCTCCGCTCTCCCCGACCCCTGCCGTCACCATGCAAACCATGCCTCACCTCACCACAGTGTTTGAGACGTTAACTCTTTCAGTATCTCACAACAGGTAGCCGAGAGGCCGTCTGGCACTTAGTGATGGAAAACGGGTTAGATATTCCACCTTCCAAATGCCAAGGTCCTGGGCAGGAAATTCTTAGGGGCTTGGTGGATAGCAGGAGCTATCACGGTACCTGATGATGTCCTATTGGCCATTGACGGGGGGAGACCCCGAATAGCAAAACAGAATTGCAACATCTATTGGGCACATTGGGGTACTGGAGAAAACACATACCAGGATTTTTGGTAATTGCCTGCCCTCTATACAACTTGCTTTCAAAGAAGAGGGAATGGGATTGGACCCCATGACATACAGAGGCCCTTAACGTCCTGAAGGACGAACTTAAAACCTACCAGAAACTAGGCCCGCTATGCCCACGAGACCCGCTGAGGGTGGAATGGGGGTTTGCAGAGCATGTCTCCTATTGTGGCGTATTCCAAAAGGGACCGTAAGGGTCAGCCAGACCTCTATTGTTTTCTTCCACCTCATTCAAGGAAACCGAACAGTGATACTCAGAGTAGGAGAAGGGGCTTCTCTCACTCACCAGGGCAGTTAAGGAGGCAGAGTGATTGTGTACATCACAGGACATTATTGTGCAAGGCCCTTTCCCTCTATTAAACTCAATCTTTAAGGGGTCGCCCCCACCTGAGGGAGTGGCACAGAAGGCCACAATACGAAAATGGTATGCCTATTTGGAGGGAGTCAGTAATTGTCACCATTAAAAGGTGGCCCTGCCAAAGTTTCCAAGTTTCAACAACCCATAAAACCTGACCCAGCCCTGCTGAGCTTACCTTATAAGCCCTCTCCAATTAAAGAGATGCCTGAGCTAACCCAAGATTCAGACACACAAGGGGTGTCGTTCACTGACATGTCAGCCCGTTGAGTGGGGCTAAAGTGGCAGAATAAGGCAGCAGCACTGGAAATTGCCACTGGAACAGCAATGACAGAG
The DNA here is from genome assembly GCF_034638445.1 of Ciconia boyciana. Taxonomy (NCBI): domain Eukaryota; kingdom Metazoa; phylum Chordata; class Aves; order Ciconiiformes; family Ciconiidae; genus Ciconia; species Ciconia boyciana. The sequence continues at coordinate 40,150,080 of NC_132938.1, forward strand.
GAGGGGGAAGGTAGCGCTCAGGTAGGGGACTTGCGTGCTCTCATGTTAGCTGCGGAAGGGGGTGCCTCCACAATTTGCACCGATTCTTTTGCGACTGACAATGGTGCCACCGAGTGGATACGCGAATGGGAATCCAACGGGTGGGAAGTGGGTCGCACTGGAGTCTGGAGGGCTGAAGATCGGCAGAGGCTATTGGAAATAGGCAGGTCATGCCCCTTGAGAGTGGGTTGGGTGAAAGGGCATGCAAAAGGTGGAACTCCAGCTGCTAAGTGGAACCAACAGGCTGACCGGTTAGCTCAAATCAGAGTGGTTGATGGTGTACGGGAAGAGTGGGAAGGGCTAGCTGCGTGGCTACACATCAAACGAGGCCAGGCTGGGAAGGCAGATCTGTATGATGAGTGCCGGTCTTGCGGGTGGCCAGTGTCTATGGCAACATGTGAAGCAGTCCTGTGACCACCCGAACCAAGCCCCGGCCCAGCACATCAGGAAGGGCAAAGCCCTTTGGAGCACTTGGCAGGTTGACTATGTCAGGCCATTAAAACAGTCCCGTGGAAAGATGTTTGTTCTGGTAGGGGTGGAAGTAGTTTCGGGGCTGTCAGTGGCTACAGCTGTCAGCACTGCCACCGGGGACCAAATGGTGCAAGCGTTGCGTGAATGGTTCATTGTTTTACCCATCCCTGAGAGCATTCAAGGTGACAATGGATCACATTTTATGGCCACAGTGGTTCAAGATTGGGCTAGAGAGGAAGGTATAAAGTGGGTGTTCCATACACCATATTATCCCCAGGCCAATGGGATTGTTGAGCGGACCAATGGTCTGACTAAAAAGCATGCTGACGTCTCACGACCCAGTTGGGACACAGAACTGACACAAGGAGTCCTTATCATTAGTAACCATTGGAGGAGTTATGGAAGCCCCAAAATCAGGGCATTCTGCCCTGAGGAGCCACCAACAGGCCATGACACTCTACCAGGTAACAGAAAGGACCAGTTTCCACTAAGAACCCAGGTAGGCCAGCCTGTCATGGTGAAACTACCTTCCATTGGCATCATGCCCATGACGCTAGCAAAACCTAGAGGCCTGTATGCTTGGGAGACCCTGGATGAAAATGGAAAAACACACTGTATTGGTGCCTGGTGGATAGTCCCGGACTTCTAACCCAAAAGCCTGGTCCCAGGGGACCGAGGCCCATTTTTTTTTTTAGTAGTCTTTTACAGGACAATGGAGGGATGGACCATTCTGTTGCTCTTACTAGTGGCGACAGCAACTAATACAGCAACAGCTTGGACCTGGATGGAAGCGCAGTGGCAAAGATGTTGGGATTTGCACGGATGATGAACCTAACTTCGGTAACCAGCTTTTTGTGCCTTTTGTGCTCTGCCGTGCCCCCAGGCACGCACACACCTCGGCAGGGGAGCAGCAGAGGCGGGACCCCTCGGTCGCCAGACGGGGTCCACAGGCAGTGGGGCGCCTGGGCTCGGAGAAGCTTCTAGATCATGACCAGTTATGACCACAGCTCAGAGCCGACCCAGGGTATAAGTGGGGCGCCAGCGGAGACCCCCTTGGAGTGTGCTCTTCTCGGAGCAGCGGGCCTGTGTCCGGCACCTCTCCCCTCGGGTTGGGACGCCGCCTGAGGAAACTTCCCGGGACTGAGTGCCCTCGCCTCCTGTGGCGAGGGTTCCTTCTGGATAGATCCGTGCGTGAGCCCTCGCCCCCCCGCCCCGGGTGAGCGATTCTCTCTTCTGGGTACCCACTAGAAGGGGGAGAGAGTTTCCCCCTTGGTAAGCGAGTGTGTGTGCGCACTTCGGATCATCATTCTTGTGTGTACTGACGTGCAGTAACCACACCCCGACTGACACCTCGAACCTGCTATGTGTTAAATGTCACTGTAGCGTTGATTGATTTAGGTTTATCCCTGTTTCTCATTGGTTTCTGTCGTGTGGTTTTGGTTGTTTTGTGAAATAAAGTTGTTTGAGCTTGTCCCTCATTTGAGTGAGTTTTAGTGTACCTCTGTGACACATGAGACATTGCACATGTTTCTAGGTGAAGATGTGTAGTATTACAATACTAGGTAATAACTGAACTTTGGAAAGGAGCTGAGAAGTGGCAAATACAGTGCAAATAACATGAGCTATCAGAGAAAGCAAAGGATAAACTATATATTCTATGTATACGGTAAGATAAAGAAAATGCTGGTAAGTGTGTTATTTTTCTAATTTCTTCTTTGTACAAATGGATTTTAAGCTTGCTTGTGCATTCTGGTATTGAGTGCATTTTTTACTGTTATACTGTTCATCTACAAAGCCCAGCATTACATGTTATTTCTCAGTTGCAATCAAAGCAAGTTACACTGTTACCTTCAAGACCACTTCATGCAGAAGTGCCTTCCTTCAGAAGTGCAACCCACCATCTTTGCCTTCAGAGCACAACTGTCACTAAATGGTTTTTTCACTTCCGCTTTCACTGCTATAGTAATGAGTTTATATTCTATATTGTACACTTGCTCTTCAAATGTAGTCTAGATTTAAAATTGAAATTGAAATTGAAATTTAAGCTTCCATTTATATTTTACAATTTGAGTGGGTTTTTTAAGACATTTCAAAACTTTCATTTGTACATTTAAGATAATCCTGAAGTTCTAGAACATTTATTAAGTGCATGCTTGAATTTTAATCTAACTTGTTTCTTTTTGATCAAAACCTTATTTTTTTGCTGGTATAGAACTATTTATACCTTGAGAAATGTAGTCAGAATTATTTTTATGAGGGACTATACATTGTTTTTTTCTCTAGTTGTTCTTAATGGACATTGCCTTAGGTTTGAAATAATATTAGCTTAGGCCAATATTCTGCTCTTCAACAGTCAACTAGCTGGAGTGAAAGCGCCTTGCAAATGCTACCTAACTGGGTTGGGGGTACCAAAGCTGGTTATCCCTGTGCGGTGCTGCATTGTGTTCTCTGGATAAAGCTTAAAACACATTTCCCAGTTTTTCCTATTTCAAGTGTTTGTGGGTTTTGTTTTTTTTTCCTTTTCCATGCTACAGTGTCCTGGCCTCTAACAAATTACGAGGGGTTTTTTGCATGTCAAATCATTACTGTCACTGTCACTATGATCAAGTATTTCCTGGGTCAGAACGAGAGAGAGAAGTTATGTTTGAAGGAAATAGCCACAAAGAATTTCTAGATTAAGTGCATCTGGAGGAAGACAAGTGGACATTAATACACTTAAATTGATTAAAGGGGCATAATAAATCCACCTGGTTTCTGCAAAAGGGTAGGCTAGATGATTACTGTAATCCTTTCTAGGTTTAAAGATATGTGAAGAGATCCCTCTAAGGAATATTATTCTGTCAAAAGTGCAATATAATTTGTTTATAGGAAACTTCTACCCCATGTGTATTCCTGGATCCTATGATCAAAATATGAGGCCAACTGCTATTCAAGTTGCTGCCTAGTGCAGGATGTATATGCAGATTTCTTCAAAATCTGCATTTGCTGTGCATAAACTACAAACTAGTGGAATACAGGTGAGTTCTTATCCAAAGATGTGATGCTCAAGCTGCTGTGGTAAGGCCCACTTCGAGTACTGTATTTTTGGAGCTGGCTGGAATCGGCCTGGAGCACAGACTTGTCAGCAAAATTTATGCATAGGCAAGTTTTTAATCTACTGAAATGTGCAGTTGGATTTACTCATACTCTGAGATTAAAGCCTGTTTAATCCGAGCACAGAGCATTTGGATTGCAGTTAATTTGTTTAGTTGATCTAAAATACAGATGGAGGTAACACAGGTTGGTGTGAAAGACCACGTAGGCTATATGATATCTGAAGGAAGGACTTAGGTTTCAGCTCCATCTGTAGCCGAACCAGTCGAACGGGCCTTCTGCCAGAACAGAGCAACTCTTGCTTCACTTTTCCCTTCAGTGTTCCTAACTACACAGTTTCATCCCATCTTTAAGCTGGGCTCTGCTGCTTGTCAGTGCCTCCAGAGAGGTCTTTCTTTACTGTGCCAACTTCCGGTTAAGGTCTCACCTGAAACCTTAGTATTAAAAGAAGCCAAGCGTTAGGATCTTTTCACAGTATGATCATACCACATGACTAATAGCTAGAAGACAGTCACATTGTTTGAAGCTGATTTTATAATAAAACCCATAAAGCATGCAAACTCTGGAGGGACCTGCACTATATATAGGAATGGCAATTCAATAAGTTAAATAACTAAAGCACTGACTATGTTTAGATAATACTGTGTACGCTCTGAATTCTACTCACCTGTAAGTGTGCTTGTTGCATTTTTAGTAAGCTTTTATCTGGAAAATAGTTTTATCATTGGGTTCTCTCCTTCGATTGGATTTTATTTTGTTGTTCCACTAAAATAAAGTATAGCACTTTTCCACGGTTCCCTAAATGGATTTTGAATGTATGTTTTGAATATTCAAGTAAAAATTTGACATAATAAGCAGCCTTTCGGGCATTAGAGGAATAAAAAGACAGACATGCAGCATATTAAGTTACACTAGATGCTGAACTCTGGCTGTCATCAGCAAATGTCCATACAAGTGTAGCTGACAGCAAGTTAAATTGCACAGTGCAGAAAGGTACAAAAAAGATGTTGAAAAGAGTTTTAAATCTTCTAGAGATTTTGTTCAGAGAGGAGGGCCTACAGTTGCTGTGAAGTCCATGAAAGACTTTGCAATACCTTTTGATTGCATGTGAAAGATACTTAGCTGCTAATGATGAACATTCATACAGATATTAAGGAAAGGATGGCATCTTCCACTGCTTTGAAAGTCCCCTTCCCCATCAAGCTAAACCACTCTTATTTGTGTTTTCCATTCCAGAAAAACAAGTGAGAACTAGCACCGATTTACACAGGAAGGTAGATGCAGAAATAGTTGTATTTGTATAATATAGCCCTCAATCTATTTGCTGAATTCATATTGCCATCGAAGAGTAGTTGTGCGTGTATAGATTAAGAAAAATGCATGTCTGTCTGTAACAAATAGCTGGTTATGGAAGTACTTTAAATAAGGGTATAAAAGCATGAAACTGGGCATAAAATCTGTTGATTCTAACTGGAATGTCACAAATTGGAAAATAAACATTACTTTCAAAGTGAAAGATAGACTCTGCCTAAACTTACTTCAACTCCAATAGTAACTAAAGTGCTGCCATAAAGCAGAAACTGGGTATGGCATTAGCATTTTCTAGGTTTAAAATTTTTACTTCACAACTTGTGTGACCTTGATTTGATCCTCTAAAAACTATTATGTAGCGTCTCAGCTCAGTTCAGAGAGCTCTGTGAGGTTAGCTTTGTGGCAGATAAAACCAGAAAAAGTGTTTTCTGCATAAGGTTAAAGACAGGTTTCTGTTATGAGTCATGCTATCACTTTGTAATGTTAATGCCTAAAAAAGCTCTCTAAAAATTGTAAGTAAGAGTACTTAGAAGTCAGCTTTACTGGAAGACTCCTTTTTATTACAGAACTGCATCCAGTCAAAGGAGCTTATGTAAGCTTGTCAGTCCTAACAGCTTCCTGTAGACACTGGCAATACATCCCATTTCTCTTAGCTGTGTATGGGTACAGGTTAAAGTAACAACTCTACGTCAGAACCCTAAGGCCTTTAAAAAGGGCTGTGTTTTTTTAAAACCTATTTGAATTGGCTTTCATGAGGAATATAAATGACAGAACATGATCGGGATAGACAGTTCCCTCTTTTAACTTAGGCTTTGTTATTCTCTTTAGCCTTCGAAGTTGATTGTATGCAACACAAGCCATTAAAATGTGTAAGCCAGATATGAATCTGACAGTGCAAGTGATGGAACACACTTATTTAAGAGATGAATCAATGTGAAAAAAATAAACACATTTGTAAACTATTAAGACAAAAGCTGAAAATCAGGACTGTCATTTTGAGCAAACACGAGATCCTTTCAAGAACTGTCTACTGTTTTGCACCCTTGGTTGCAGATTCTTTTTGAAAGGGATGCATTCCAAGGTAAGTTTTATTGCCAGCTTTTTTTTATCAAAACCTTTTATAACCAGCTATCAGGCACAGCTTGTTAAACAAGTTACATAGTGCTGTCCTCTCCATGAGGAAGAGGAAAAAAAAAAGGTAAAAAAAAATAATTTAAAAAGCAGTGTTTGCAAAAGCAGTAAGTTATGCAGAGGCAGCTGGTGAATTAGAATTCACTGTCTCTTGCTTAGTCTCTTACTTCATGGGAGTGCCAACATGTCAGATTCCTCCAGGTCCTAGTTCACTGTGATGAGCTCAGGGTATTCTTGCCCTTTGTTATTTCCATTTTTGCCTCTTCTCACCTTTTGAAATTATACAACCAGGATATATCATAAGCAAATTGAGGCTGATATATCACCCCTTCAAAACAGATGCCCAAGGGAACACACTTTACAAACTTCTGAAGTTTATAGCTTAAATGGTTGGTATTTATAGGAGAGACAGGAAATTAGAATTAAATAATTTATAATCTTGTTATTTAATGTATAGGATAATAGCCTTAGCAATATAAAAGAGCAGTTAAGTTCCCCTTGATATTAGTGTACCCTACTTTCATGAGGATTAGGGAAGAGGTACTAGTCCCAAAATTGTTTAATTTGAGTGTTAGGCAGTAATCTAAAGTTTTGTTTATAAAATAAACATTTCTCCATAAACATGTATTCCATAAACAAAACTTTCATGTTGCACTCCTTTAATAGCCATACCTTGCCCTGTGGCTGCTGCCTTATTTCCTGTTTAAACTTCTTAAATTTATTTTTATACATTTCAAAATGTAAAATGTTTGAGAGGAATTCTACCTGCTAGATGACATCTCTTGCCTGAATTTATCTAAGTGTCCATTTCCTGAAATAACTGTTTGTCCAAAACAATATCATCAATAAGCGATACAACCATTCTGAAACATCTTTAGAGAGACTTAGATGCTGAGAATTCTTAACCTGTTTTATTGCAACTTCATGCACAGAGACTTTATAAAATCTCTAAATTTGCAATCTCACTGGTAAATAGTGAAGTACAGCTCTTCAAGCTACTTTTATGCAGCCAGCTTTGGTTACTTCAAGTGGCTAGCCTATGCTAGCCTATTACATTATGTTTGAGATGATAAAGATAAGTTATTGCATGCTAACATTTGTAGTTAGGCTGAAAGTAGCAGAAATGAGGTAATACAGAAAGTAACTTTTTGAAAATAAAACACGATTTTTATTCAAGATAAAACTTCTATTGTAATAGATTTTTCTAATGTAGGTTATTTCTCATGCTTTTAAATTATTCAAACTTTGGGTGAAATTACTTGTGAAATAGATGAGCCAATGATCAGGACAAAATATTTTATTTTAACCACTATTCCTTAGTTTAGTCCTTAGTTTAAGCAGGACATACTACTCATTTCAATAAAGAACTCAGATTTTGCACCCTCAGAGGGTAAATGCACTTTATACATCACTGCTCCACTGTCCAGGTTAACTTTCCATATTGCTTATGCACTTTTTTAAAAAAAGATACAACATGTTCTAAAAATATAAGAACAAAAAAAGGAAAGTGATTGCAGCAGCTAATAAAAGTAGTTAATCCTTTAAAACTTGTATGTTATATGTAAACAGATACTCACTTCGTGTCTGGCTGCTGAGATAAAAGACGTAACAGCCCAACTGTTATCTTTGAAGTGTCAAAGTTTGAAAAAGTCATTTTATTTCCAGCTTCAGTGAGATCCTAACGTTTGTTGAAGGCAAGTGATCAAAAATGGTTGTATTTCTTTCAATTTTTCATGTTTAGGTGAACGACTGAAGATTTATCCTTGTGCAAGACATCCAAAAGCATGTACAATTTAAAAATAATCGGGTGCTTTATCACAGTATCAATTGTACAAATGCAAGTGAGGAACTGGTTAGATAGCAATTTTATAGATTTAGATGTATAAGCACCAAGCTAGCAGTGACATATCCTTGTAACAAGCATCATAGAAAAAGATGGCAATGGAAAGTCAGTCTTCATGTGAAGTAGCTTATTTTGTTCTCAGGTGGAGTTCTGTACCCTACTTTAAATAATAGGCTTCATGAAAGATATATATTATTTGGAAAGAGTCCATTGAGCAACATAAGGATTATAGTTTCTACAATCTGATTAGAGAAGATTTCCTTCACATAAGGGAAGTTTTAAAAGATTTGAAAGGTATCAAAGGCTACTGAAAAGAGGAAGAAAAAAGCCTCTGAATTTGTGTTGGTTCGGACAAGAATTAATTGGTTTCACTTGCACCGTGTCATAGAAGATTTAAATTGGACTGAAGTTCCACAACTTTCTCAGGAAGATTAAGTAGTCCTTCCCCTCAAAAACAACAAAAAAAAGGAGAAAAAAACCCAGGCAGTTAGCTTTCAGAAATGACACAATTCTGAAGTATTTACATAGACTGATGGACCATTTACAGAAGCTTTTAAACCTGTTTCATCTCACACATTTTTGGTGGGAAGCAATGCTACTTCCCATTACTTTCTTTAAAAACTGATTGTCTTCCAGTAATTTGTGAAGCTATGGCCATATCTTCATTAGTTTCATCCTTCTTGTTATCTATAGTACATGCTCCAAAGATTTGAAGAATTCTGTTTCTGCTTTACTTCACATTTGATAGCTTAGCATATTCTAGATACTTTTCCCCATGCTTCATCAAAAAGTGGTAATACAAGCAAATGTAAACTGAGTTTTAACCACCTAAGAGGTATGATTTTATTATGCATTACACATGGATTGGGGAAAAAAAGTCAGTAGCAACTAGAAGAAAATGTTAAGACCTGGATTAAAAAAAATGTAATTAAGAAAACTGCAGAGTCATGTTATTAATTTTAGAGCAGTTTTTGTCTGTTTTCCAAGTCTAAGCAAGGTCACACATTCAACTATGGTAACATTCAAAGTGTACAGTCTGTTGCTGTTTCATTTTAAGCTCTGAGGAAATAAAGCATGAAGTGGTATTAAAAAAATTTTTACTCACTTATTAAATACATGTTTACATTTATGAAAAAGTCTACCAATTTAAAATACTAATTTAGATTAAGTTATCTGTTCTATAAATCACATATGCTTGAAAGTATGCAGTGCTGTCAAACTTCAGCAACATTACATGAAAAAAGGAAAACAGTTCATTTTTTATTAGAAATATAACAGTATGCCACTATATTGCAAGCTAGATATTTATTTCAAAATAGTATGCAGCAGACAAGCAGTGTTTAATTTTTATAGGACTATGTAAAATTAATCTTCCCAAATCTGCAGTTCTTTACGTTGTTGGAGCTATATTACTAATTAAGTAGCTAACAGGGAAAAAAACAAAACCAAACCAAACCAGAAATTACTAGAAAAGTTGTATGCACTTAAGACATCCTGAGGATTACAGAACTAGAACATCAAAATCAAGGAATAACCTGCATACCTGGCCCATTTTCTGCCCATTGGAAAAAGCCACACTGTTTTTCCTTCCCAAGAGGGCACACAAAAAAGTTCTTTCCATTATTGGGACCAATCTTCAACACAGTCTTCATAACACATCGCTTGCCATGGTTACAAAATGGAAAATTCAAGTCAGCCCACTGCCAAAAGAAATGGGTTTTAGGCACAGGTTTAGCATACGTGATGGCTATGAATTCCTTATTTTAAAATGAGCAATAGAAACAGATCTACAGGGGTGGCCCTAGAAGAAACTCTTCCTAGTAGTTAAGATAGTTTGATCTCTTTTGTTATCTCTGATTTTAGATTTTTCTTTAACATTAATTGGAACTGCACACATTTTAATTAGTGTAACTTCAATTGCTGTTAACACATAGTTTTCTTCAAATTAAGGCACTACAGTCATTACTGTCTTGAGTTCATCTATTAACTACCTGGTGGTGGGTGACTGAATCAAACTCTTCTCAGTCACATACACTCACAGCAAGGAGCAATGGCCACCAGTTGCAGCTAGGCAGGTGAGGGTAAGTGTTAGTGCAGCAGTGGGAGCAGTTGCCCAGGCAGATTACAGAATCTTCATTCTTGGAGGTTTTCAAGATTTTGGCTAGACAGAAACATGGCTGATGTCTAGATCTAGAGTTTGGCATAGTCCTTCTTCAAGCAAGAGGCTGAACTAAATGACTTGCACGAGTCCCTTCAAACCAACATTTCTGCTATGCATCTGTTTTACATCACAGGGAAGCAGATTAAGGACATTTGCACAAGCAGGTGCCTTCTCAGCAGGAAGAGAAGTAACTAAAACCGTAAGTTTATAACTACTATTATGCTCTTCATTTCAATTCAGTGTGCAAAAGTATTTAAAATTAGCAAATATAAAATTTAATAAAATTTTATAAAAATGGATCATATCTGTCCACAATTACAGATTATGGGGGCAAGGAGGCTGCAGGAACAAGTGCTTATTAGAAAACAGGCCCTGAAGTCTTATACATACTTGAAAGTAGTCACACCGAGTTTCTCTGGGTAGGGGACAGGTAAAAAACTGCCTGCCCTTGTTTTCTCCATCCTTTCTCACAACTCTGAGGCTGCAGAGACGGCTGTGTTTACTGCAGCGAGGATAGCCCATGCTTAACATACGAGTATCATCTGACGTAGTAGCTTGAGGTTTGCTGTAATGACAGGTTACAAAATGACTCCTGTGTAATGTTAAAGGGCTTACCAACACCACAACCAAAGAACTCTCTCCTACCATTACAATAGCTCACTCTGTACTTTTACACACAATGACAGCCAGAGAACAAACTTCTCTAATGTACCCTATTGCAGCTTTAAAGCTGAATGATTGCTAGTAGTGAATAGACAAGATTTGTGTGCTTTTCTTGCAGGTTATTATACCAGTTTTCCCCAGCATTAGCCCATGTTTTAAATTATTTCAAAGTACTCAATCTGCAAAACAAAATAAATATTACCACCACTATTATACTGCCCACCCCAAATTCCATTGTATTCTAAAAGAGTATTCTGCTCTCAGTGAGAAAATAGACCAATACCAAGTAATTGCTCCAGGTTGAATGTATTTGTATGCTTCACAGAAAAGTCTCCCACCCTCTTTATTAAAAAGTTACAGTAATGCTCCAAATCATATTCCATCAAGAAGTAATCCAGCTGAGGGGGTGGAACAGTGTTCTCTGAATGGAATAAAGTTTTTCTTTCTTTCTTCCTCATGACTGAGATAGTCAGAGATTATCTGAATTCAATACACAAGGCTTTATTTAAAAATGGTAACATGAAAAAGATTAATGCTCTAAAATGTATCTAATATATTTATAGAGCAGAAAAGCAGTGATGAAACCATAGTGAAAAAAGGAATAATTAATTCATTCTTGTTATCAGCCTAGGAATTTTATGTTCTCTTATGTCTAGAAGATTGCTGTCCTGCAGACATCAGCAGATTTTTTCCAATACCTCATTAAAACAAAAGAAAGAAAAACCAACAAATTTTTTGTTGGATTTTGCTACGAAGTGTTTGGTTTTGGGTTTTGTTGGGTTTCAGTTTTTTTTTTTAATGTTAAGTTGATTACTTGCTATAACTACCTGTTATGATGATTGATACTGTCTCATTTCTTCTTTGCACTCCTCTGTATTCTCAATTATCCTGCCTACATCCTCAGTTCTCTGTAGTCCTCCACTGAGACAGCAAAGAGAAAGTATATTCATACAGCCTAACTTGGCTAGCCAGTGAGATCCTGTTTCAAAACTGGTGCTTCAACAATGCAAGAAATAATTTCTATATTTCAGAACAGACACATGACCAAGAATTTTGTAGCATATCATTAATATCTTTCACATTCACCCTGCATAATTTACCACTGTAAGTGACATCTACCTTGCACTCCTATTACTGTTGTGTATGTCTGCCCAATTTTTCCTCGACACCCCTAATAGGTTCTCACATTTCTCTTAACTAGGCAATGGATGTGTCTGAATAGGGCTGCGTAAATAAAAATTCAGGATCGGTAGAGAGTTGAAGCAGTTACATATAGGATGGGGAGGAAAGTTAAGAGAAAATACTGATGGGAGGTTCATCGAGGTACCTGTACAGAGCTTTGTATCATGGAAGAATGTTGGAAATTGCTAGTTGACAAATAACTTTAATTAGAATATATTCATTCAGCTACTTTCCTTTTGTCGTCTTTCACAATGACTTCAAGACTACAGTGCTAAGCTCAGACAACTCCTTAGGTAGAACTGTGCTCATTGACCTATTAAAGCTATACTGTCCTATTCCATGGGAAGAGCTGAACTGTGAACAGCTGGTTAGTTAACAGCAGTACTGGCCAGATGCCAAAATCAGGACTTTTCCAGTGACAGCCTAGGTCATTCAGTGCTTTTGAAATCTGAGTGTAATTTTAGTTTACCCAAGAATAAGTTACCTCTGGCAGAAATCCAAAGACAACAGTGTCTGAACCCAACAGCACAGTATTCCATTAATCTTCAGGGATAAAGTTGGTTTATGGGATTATAAAAAGACTTTTTTACATTTTAGAATACATACCTTATCGCTATATTATATTGGTGAACAGAGGAGAGATGATCAGTTTTCTGTTTCTTCTGTACGTGTTTGAAAGCAAGAGGTTGTTGACAGGAGGACAAAGCCACAGAAGTTACGTGTGTTGAGCAACCCTTGTCTGTGCTTCCCCCTGACTGGTAGACGTTGTTTTGGGTTTGATTACAATTGCTTTTTGGAGCAACACACTGAGATAGTCCATCAGATATTTGGGTATCATTTCTCAAAACAGCTTTGTTACCAAGATCTGTTAAGACAAGAGTTGTAGTTCCAAATGCGGCTTTCCTATTGATCTTTATTTCTGTGCTTGGTTTTCTGAAATCATTACAAGGGTACTTCATTAAGTTTATGTTAAAGGCTGCAGAATCTTCAACATTCTCTGCCTTTGGAACTAAGGAAAAATAAGTTATTGGTTATAATCCATCTGTGTAGAGTGATACATCATATTTCTGATTGTATTTGTAAGTCATCATACAGGGAGTGAAAGAGTAAATTTACCATATCATCTTGAAAGATCTCAAAACCTGTCACATATTAGATACAGTTCCAAATTTCTTACAATAAAAAAAGCTCATGCACTTTTGGAGTCACATACAACATGCATTTCAAAATAACATTACTATTGCTTGAATAGGACCAGATGTGAATAGTACTCTCTAAATGAAAGCTATTGGAAAATTAACCATAGAAAACTGAATTTGGCCCAAATACAGGGATTAAAATATTTACATTTTTCAAAATAACTTTTTATAACCTCAGCACTGGGAGATTGCAGGGTATGGTACCTCCAGCAGCTGTACATTATCCATTTTTAAAGTATTGTTTTATTATTGACACAAAAAGGAATATTAATTTGTCGGGTTTTCTAGTGCTTTCAGGGTTCCCGCCCTTTCCAAACATTGAGCACATCCAAACTTATTGATCCCTTACTGTAAGAGGCTTCAGAAGCAAGCAGTTCAGACATTTACTTTGCATTTATTTCCTGATGTGAACAACAGTATGTTTCTTTACAGAAAGAGAGGCCTGCCTAGTGGGCAATAATCATTCCAAAAGAGTGGGCATAATTTATTAATGCCAGTTTAATAAATAAGGAGTCTGTAGGTAATCTTTCCTGAGAAAAGGGTGAAAAAAAAAAAAACTTTATGGGGTCCCTATATGCAATCTTTGTTAAGTGGCTGTGAAGCCACAGAGTTCAAGAACAGAGTCCTTTCTTTTCTACCACCTCCAGCAAGTCTCTCCCTCCTACATCTTCCCTCCATACAAGGAAGAGGGAATTAAGCAGAAGAAAAATGGGTAGATAAGGGATACACAAGGGCACGCTCTCTCCAAAGGCATTCTCACTCAGAAACAAAGTAAGAATCCCTACAGCTTACTCTCAACAATACTTGTTTCCAGGCTGCTTCCATTTTGCGACTGCTGCACAGTGAGACATACTGCTTCCAGTGCATTCAGATTTAAGAAAGGAGCTTGACCTTGTACTTAGCAAAGCAGCAAGGAAATTGAGATGTAATGGTAAATAGTTATCTGTCTCTACAGACTGAATTATTTCGGCTGTATGGCCAGCAGCTAACTTTACATACCAAGTATTCTGTCCTCAAAAATTCAAACATTTCTGCTGACAGTAGTTAATTTTAGAAACAAAATAAAAGACAAAAAATGAACAAAGCAAGAAGGCGAGGAATCTTAAAGTTTGAAAAGAGAGAGGTAAGCAAAACCATGTTTAAGAAAAATCTCAAATACCACTCCTATGATGCAAAAATAAGTCTTATTTTTTAAAAAATAATTTTTGTAACAGTATTCCACCAAGTCTAACACATCTTCAAATTCCAGGCCTGTTTTCAATAATGGCATATAGCTAAACAAGTGAAACGTAGAAGTACAGGAGAAGGAACAGGATTTTGTTACAAAGCTTAAAATAAAGCATTTGTGCACATGCTGTTATACATTTTAAGGTCTGGCTGACAGTATTAATTCCAGGATAAATGGTAGTTAGTAAATCTGAGTCTGTGGACAGATTAAAACTTTCATGTTTCTGGTGCTGATTTTGCAGGAGAATTATGCAAGATTAGCCTCTGCTGGCAACAAGTATCATGTAAGGCACGAAGACATACTTTTATTGATTCTTGGCCTGAAGAAATGGACTCTAGCTAGTGTAAGATAAGAGTTCCACACACATGACTCCATTCATAAAAGGAATAACTAGAATGAAACAATACTTTAAAAAAGCATTGGACCTTATTTTATAAGAACTGAGATCAATACCATAAAGTCACATTTGGAGGCACTTTGGAAAGTATGGCTCGCAGTACCATCAAAGCTATGGGAATGTGATCTTTAATTCCGATTTCAGCATTATACTTTTGAGTCATATAGTTAAATTCAGTGAACTTTTAACAATAGGTCCTGGAGCCCACAAAAACATTCATTCTTCTCAGGTACAAAAAGCCTGTATATTGTTTAAAAATACATTTTCTTGCAAGTGTGCAGCACTGGAGCTAGAAAAATAAAGAAATAAGTTGCATGCGGATTTCAGCCACTTCACTGAATAATTCACTACACAATGTGAAATAAGTGGAGTATTAGTTTTTGAGGTAGAAAACTTTCAATAAGGAATTATTATAGAATTAGCTTTATCCCTAAAAAGCCATACACGTGCATACCTCTAGACTTTGTTTCTTGGAATATATGTAGCAATTGAAAATGTTTCTGAGCAACAGTCTTCATCCAAACAACTTCCTGTAAATCCCTCCACAGAGTAATTTACTCACTTTTTCTACAGAAAGTGAAAACGTATACAAAGCTCCTCTTCACATAGAAAACAGGTCGCAGTGGAAAGTGTGTCCCTTACCTCACCCACCCCCTCTTAATATCTAAATTTCTATACAGAAATCTGGAGAGAAGCTAGCATGTTACTCATTACATCTTCCTGTCCCTTTCTAGGTCTCATTCACACATTCTCATTCACTGCCCACCCAATCTAGATTGCAGCATTAAAAGCTCCAGTAAGAGACAAACAACAAATTTAGGTAAGAAGTCCAGAATCATCCTTACTCTGAACTTGGAGGAAAAAAACCTAGCCCCTGAGAAACCCAACATCCTTTTGGAAAGGGTACCAAAGTATACTGCTTTTGTTCACATGAAAGAATAATTACTTTTCTGCCCCCTGGTGATTTCTATACCAGACATACGCTGCAAGCTTCTAACGATTTTAAGGAGAGTTGAAAGAATGGCTTTTTCTTTCACTCCTTGCCCCAGTAAAAACAAAGGGTCACTGCAGCAGCTTGTCTATAGAATCCCACCTGCACAGAAAGCTGGAAGACAAGACAGTTTTAGGGTTTAAGACAAGACAGTTTCCATGATTGTGTGTGCAAGATTTCCCCAAAATCTGACCTGAAGTTAGCTAAAGTTATGTAAATACAATTCACAGACAGTTCTATAGCTCTGAAAACTGCAATCCTCCCTGCTTTCCCAGTACAAGTTCCAGACAACCTTTCAATACCTTCAGGCCTTGAAGTCAAACAGGCATCACAAATTTTAGCAGAAGGCTTATTTATTAGGGTACAGCGCATACACGTCCACTCCTCTTCAGATTTCTGAGCTGTGTGTTCATTAGAACATGACCCCCTGCCACATGCCCAGCCAATTAGGCTATTTCTAGTTGGCAGTTTGCTGTGAAACAAAAGAATGATGTTAGTCTTTTGTGACGTTTCTTCTACAAATTGCCTTATACCACTACGTGCAGGGAGGCACAGGGCCAGAGAACAAGTAGTACACAGTGTTATGCCTGCCTATCATAGCTTGGGCAGCATGTCATGGTTAGAGTTTGATTTTTTTTTTTTTCTTTACCTCAAGGGCAAATCTTTCCCAATGCTGCAGAAGTAATACAAATAAAAATATTTAAACGAAAATGGATAGAAAGTTAATTATTAACTGATGTACTGTCCAGCACAAGGCCCCAGCCTCCCTACCATTTTCAAGTACTGGAGCAAGAAACTTGGCGAGAAAGGGAGACTGTTTCAGTACTTTTCCCCCATCACTTGTACAGAACGCTTGCTAACAAATGCATTACTGGATGAAGAGCTGTTCAGAAGCCAAACTACAGAAAGTCACACAATCTAGCAAACAAATTTTTTTCCTCTCATTCAAATGGTACCCATTAGACCACTTTGTTATCATAACAGCCACCAGAACTCAAAATCTTAAAAGTTAGAAAGTCTTTCTTGTGTGTCACCATTTGCTGGAAAGCCTTTTAACATTTAGGAGCCTGTTCAGAATTGAAGATTTTCTTTTTCTTTTTTTTTTCCTCATGCTTTCTTTCTCCTCATCAGAAAGAATTCAGGAATGTCCTAGCTGTTACTGGTGAGCCAAAGCTGTATTCCAGACACCTCTATAGATTTAATTTTATTTATTCTCCTGTAAATTGTAATACCTCCTATGTTGATACACTGATTTAGAATCATAGTTACTATTTTACAGTCACTACATGTTACCAAGGACTAATTTTGTCATAGTATCCAAACTTTGTTAGCATGTTAAATGTAACTTAAACTTACCTGTTCAATAAGATATATATGTAAATTTTTACGTACTATGGTTGATAAGTCATCAAGCATTTGTCTCCACAGTTTTTGTGGAATTATGCACTTTTTGGAGACTTTTTTTAATCCTAAGAATTGAAGCACTTCAATTAATAATGCAAATGCTGTACTTGGAAACTGTTGTGACACTCCTTAGACCTATCACTTATTCCATAATTATCACTCTCCTTAACAGCCTAGATTTCTAAGATAATGATAGGGATACCTATTACCTACCACATCTCTTCCACAACAGGAAAACTAAGGAGGACAATGAGAACTGCTGACATACCAGAGATCCTGTGCTGTCAAGAGGTAGAACAGACATTACAGTAGCTTTCACCAAAATACTGTGGCTAGATAACAAAACAGCCAAACTGGAAACGTTAAAAATGGGTATTTTCACATTATTAGATCAGTTGTTCTACTCAGCTATCAAAGATGCATTACTAGACTGAATATATTCAGCACATCATGTTTTGGAGTTTAATTCTCTGTCATCTCTCCGGTCTGTCTGCATGTCATTGTCCCCTGGCCCCATTCCGCCGCTCCTCCACCCATTTTGGAACATGAAATATGGGGGGAAAGTGTATTTTAAGATTCAAGGTACATTTGAATTTGATGAGGTAGCTTATAATGGGTATTTTCTTCATTTTTTCAGCTGAGTAAAATCATAAGCTACTTGACTTGACCCAAGAACCACTGGGTTAAATTCTACAGTTTATGATCCATAGCAAGTCAGTCTGATCACAGGGGCTCCTTTCAGTCTTCAAATGTGAAAAGCTTGGAATGGCAGATAAACCACTTGAGTTCAACATACTTTTATTTGGCAACAGTTACTGCATAATAGAAAACAGAGTAGAACACAAAGACCTGACCATTACGATGAGGACAGCACAAGAAACCTTTTTATTTTATAGCTACCATTACCGTGTTTTTCACTGAAATATACCACCGTTTAATTACTTGTTTAAAAAAAAACCCTAAACCACACAGCAACAAAAAACCAAACCACTATTTGTTCTAGAACAGAGAGAGAGAAAGATATTTTTTTCTTCCTTGCATCATTTTCCAGTTATCTGACTCAACAAAACACTGCTGTCTTCCTACCCTTCTGCAAAATATTTCTCATTATTACTTTCTGAAAATACAGCAGATTGGGGTTATCAGCATGTTAAATATTTATCTTCCATGCTGGAATTTTATATATTTGATCTGTACTCAAAGGTGATTTTTAAGCTTTAACCGAAATCCCTTCAGCCATCCAAATCTTGAAAGAAGGTTGGAGGTGGGAGAGAGATTTGTGTGTTCTGTAAATTGTATCTAAAAATATATATATACACATACACTAACAAAGGGAAAGTTTGCAAAGCGAAGCAGTATCTTTTATCAGATTGACAGAGATCAGTATATAAAGGCAAGATTCTGAAACCTCAGATGAAAACTTTCCAGAATAACTTAGTTATGTAAGAGTTTGAATAAGGTGCTTTTGGAAATTTTACCTTTTGACCCTTTGTGATATCCAATGCATTCTGTGCTTTTCTAAAATAAAAGGAGGAAAGCTGCTGCTAGCACAATTTATATAGAACCGAAAGCGTGTCTGTGGCATACCTGTAGTAAAACTTTCCAAATCTGATAAGGAGGAAGAAAAAAAGTTGTAAGCCCTACAATATTTGCTGCACTCTGAATTTACTGAAGTTTTAGTTTTCCCTCAGTGTAACTCTACAGCCAGAACAAAATTGCATAGATGCACAGCTATTTAGATATTCCAGGACTGAAGGGGCTATGCTACTGAAAAGAAACAGAGACACAAATTCCTACCTTCTTTATGCCATTCAACTCAGTTGTGTGTAAACATCCAAGCCGATTATATTGATAACACCAAGAACAAGGGGCAATTTTTCCAGAAGCATTGAATAATTCTGAGTACTCTGAATTGTTTTGCAATTCTGACATTTGGTTAGAGTAATAGCTATTTCATAACAGATGGGGCCTTTGAAAGAAATAGTATCAAAGAATGAAAGCTTTTAACCATTTTTAAATACCAATGGCCAAAACGTTTTCCTTTTGAAAAGTCAAGTGAATTTAGATATAAAATGCACAAGCATCCATTCTACTTGAGAAGTGATGTCCTCTTACTGTAACAGCACTTTGAGGACAGCAATGCTTAAAAGTGTTATAAAGTTACCATCATACCTAACATTGACAAGTTGGGGATCTGCCTTTTGACATTGAGAGCAGAAGTAAGTCATCCTGTTATTCTCTCCTAAACGACACAGAGTGATCTTCCCATTGCACTGACCACAGGTTAGGCGCTTGTATACTTTGTAGTGTTTGTAGAGTGGAGACCCAGTTTTGCGGCACTAAAACAGAACATGTTTAAAAACTGAGTTAGAGACCCAGTACAAATTTTATGTCAGTCCTTCTACAGTTCAACTGAAGCTAAAATAAAAACCCCTACATAAACTGACAGCTCAACAACTACATAAAGATATTTAAGGGCTATCATCTGTATTCCAATCAATGCAGCATAGAAAACAAAAATAAAACAAACATGAAACACGATACCAACATCACCTTCCCTCACCCCAAAAAGAACCAAAAACACACCGCAGAGTCAGCTCAGACCTTATACTACAGTCTGGGTTAATCAACCTTCCCAAAACCTAAAAAACTGAGCGATGCAGAAATATTCCAGGGATTCTGTAGGAGTCGGGTAGCGCCCAGTAAAGTTGCTCAGCTTCATCTTAGCACTGGCCATGCCAGACAAGCTGGCTCATGAAAAGCCACTTGGCACTATGGTAAGCTCCCCAGATACTGGCAGAAAGTCATATTAAATACAGTACAAGCCCAAAGGGCACAGTGACCTAAAGAGCCTCCAGAGGGCTGGCAAGCAGGCACATTTCATGAGACAATTCACATGGAGTCAGTATAGACATACCCCAGCTAAAACTGGCAGAAAAACAAATTAAAAAAACCCAAACAAACAAACAAGAAAGCCTAGTAGAGACGCAGCCAGGTCTGCAGAGCCACACAAGTTTCTGCACTACAATTGCAGTTCCTTGGGCACAGTTCAAACGATACCACAGCTGGCCCAGCAATACCAGCCCAGCTCTGGCAGGGTTCAATAGCTCTAGCTCCATAATGCATGAAGACCCTTGGAGTCTTCCCAAAATACAGGTGTCTGAGGACAGCATATTTGCTTCTGCTGTGCTCTTATTCATCAGCCTCGCTGAATGAGAATGCTTTTGCCAGTACAATCTAGTAATTCAGTCAGAAGGAATTACTAATATATATTGCATGAATATTCACAAGCAGCTTGCTTTCTCCTCAAGATTTCTCCTCAAGGTTTACAGATAGTTTCTTATTAGTAGTTTCCTCCCATCCAGGTATTTTTAAAAAAAAAAACACAAAAGCAACCGCTTTTTACATGAACAAGATTCCTCATCTTTGCATCTGTAAGGTGTTACTACAAATGATATAGTATGATTACTACAAACGTTCTATAGCAGTCTATAAAAAATGATCAAGCACTACCCCTCTTATTAACCTATTTTTGTTATGTTTTTATCTTAAAGAGACTTGGGGGGGGTGGGCTAGCTCTTCTTTAAAAGCACTTGACTGGTGAATACTTGCTAAGTATAGATTATAAAAGTTTTGAAAATGGCTAAACTGAGCTACAGAAAGTTTAACTTGTTTGTTCATTGTCAGTCTAAAAGCCTGTGACACATTTAAATCTCCTAGTATTATAGTTGTTGCAGAACTGGATGCTATCTCTTTACTGGTAGACTTCACTATGAAGGTTGGAGAATGAAAATATTTCCCTAAAATATTTCCCAGATTAAACTACTTTTCAGTGGGCTGGGGAAAGCAGATATTTAAGCAGACTATTAAACAAATTACATTTTTAGCCTTTATGACTGAACGATGGTATTAGGAAAGTTAGGTGCCCTCCTCCTAGCTTACCAAAAAAAAGGATTTTTAGCAGCACTAGCTCCTTGCCTTTCATAAATACCAAGAGAAACAGACAAGAATTTCACTGCTGCTGTTCATTTCTCTGCATGCAGCTTAAAGAAGAAAAACATACAAGAATTAGGTCAAATTCTCTCTTTTTCTATTTTGGAAAGTTAAACAGCAACCAGGAATTCTAGACTATACAGGAGAAGAAATGAAATCCTAGTGAAGTTGTGGCAGCAGGGAGAAGCTTGACTTTATTTCACTTTATCAACCAAAAAAGTTGTTGCAGTTAGGAAAAAAAGTTGTTAGAAATTACAATCTATTTAGTCAAATAAATATACTTGCTATTTCAAGTTTCATAAAGGAAGCCACACGAATTACCTTCATACTTCCCTGGGGCAATTTCTAGTTCCCAGTTTGAAGAGTGACCTTTAAGTTATCTTACATATAAGTGTGTGCTTAACTAACATCAATTCTGACATGTTCAGAGTGATGTTACAGCGCATGCACAGCAAAACTGTACTGGCCCTCAGGCAGCATCTGTCAAACTCTGCTGCTGCAACTGGGCCAAGGCTGTGCACATTCTTACAGTCTAGACTCCCCCACCTTTCCATCATTTGACAATTCACGATGAATAAAGAGCACACAAACCAACATTCAGATTCATGGAAACACTTGTCCTGTTGCATCTTTTTACTGTTTTCACCAGATGATCACATACAGCTAACGTGCCAGAGTTCAAGTTTTGGAGGCTTCTCAGAAACATGTGCCAATACCTTATAAAAAAGCAGGGTGAAATCGCGTGTCATTTTCACCAAGTGACGTATATGCTCATCTGTCAGTTGGCAAACCTGTAAAGACGACAAGGATGTTTTTTAGAATATTATGATGCTAAGGGACAACAGCAGAAAGACAACACAGGGGCACTTTGAACACTTTCAGCTGATATGGAATTGCATTGCTTCCTGTTACGATAATTCTCTGACATATTTTTATATATATATATAATCTCAGTAAAACAGTTCATTTTTACATTCTATACTACACAAACTCATTGTGTGAATACCAATGTACTTTGCCTCATCCGTGTAAAACATTAGGCAGAAATTTCAGTTGTTTTCCTCTATATTGACCTAAGGGTTCCTGATCACAGGAATCATGTGGAGTTAACAACTCCTGGTTCCCTCTTAATTTCGTCATGGATTATGATACAACCTACCTATCATCAGAGGCTCTTTCCTGTGAGAGATCTTCAGGAAGAACACCTGAGCCAAAGGCATCACAGAGAGATGTATCAACCAAACACATTTTTGTTAAGAACTCAAAATTTTGAGTCACATTTTTCTTTCCTCTGCCAGCTCACATTGCAGATACAATTAAAATCCAGACTGATCCTATGAAGAACTTTCAGAAGTATTATGTTTAAAAAACCTTTCAGTTACTATCTTCACCAGCTTTCCTTTACATTCTATGTAATCTCAATCTGTTTTGCAAACATCAGACTTCTTTTCAACCAAAGTTTGGAGACGCATGCCTGAGGAACTTAACCAAAAAAAGTATGGTAAGCAATGGTAGAAAAGCAAATGATGCCAGCTAGCAGGACAGGAAGTGGAAGCAGCTGCAAAAATAATCAACTCTACCACATAAACTATTTTGGGTAGTAATTGAAGAAAGAAAACCTGAGCACTCTTCACTTTATTTATAGGCTGACAATTTAATGGTAGCACAACAAGATGCCAGACGAAGTCAGGATTTGAAAGTTAAATGAATTCCCTACTAAGGAGAGGTTTCAAGTTGTAAGAGGGAAGGCTTAGCCCCACAAAATATGTCCACTCTGTGAGGCAGGAGTAGCAGCAACAGGTTCCAAGGAATGCCATGACAAATATCTCCAGTTATCTTTATAACACATTAATTTAGTGTCTTAGAATAACTTAAGAAATGACAGATGATAAAACAAAGGCAAGAAAATTACAAAATGTTACATAAATATGTATTTACATTCTTAATGCTTTGGTGTCATTAAAAACAATCTTGAGACATTTCCCTTACCTTAACAGCTGGATGAAGACCACTGTCAAATAGTGCTTCATTTTTTATGATATTTCCCACTCCAGGTAATACTGCTTGATCCAGTAACACATCACACAACATGCGGGTTTTCTGCTGCTTAATCTCACTTTCTGCTCTTAAGAAGCTAAACTTTGGAGAACAGACATCCAAGCTTTCCATCATTCTCACTTTCCGCTCACTCTCAGCTGCACTTCTGGAAGAGAAAAATACATTAAGATTTATTTTTATTTTAATTATATGCTATATAGCAGTATGGTTTTAAAAACAACACATGAAAGCATAATAGAACATTATATGCAGATAACAGAAACCATGAAAATACCAGTGACAGGAAGAGGCACAGAAATCACATTAACCACCCGTCCCAAAAACAGACCAATGATACATGCACGGAACATGCATCTGGTCCAACATACAAGAAGTCATCCTCACTTTGTTCATATTAGTTTGAAAAATAATTGCCACGTCCTTGCTTTAAAACTACTTCCAACATGGAAAGACCATGTGTTTGGACCATCAGACATAACTAACTGTATGGTTACATGGTCCAGTAGTTACAACATGACAATAAAAGATGTATTTTCTTAAACCTTGATTTCATTAGATTAAGCATAATTGTTTGAAAATAATACAGTACAAGAAGTCTCAGGCTTACGTAAGCTTTTACATTTTGTAATATTAAACATGCAGGTATATGTTACTTGAATGTACATGCTCCCTTTCACCCAAGAGCCTCAAATGCTTTAAAAATCAAGCTTGCTATGTTATTTTTATTCGCAGTGAGAAGTACAATGCTGATGGACAAAAACATCCACTTAATGTCAGTTAGAACAATTATACCAATTTGCTTCCAAAAAGAAAACAAAAATAAAAACACAACCTTGGGAGCATAAAAATTTGAAACCAGTAATCATCACAGGTCCTTATTCTTGTTAAGGAAGCAAGACTTGTGCGGAAATTAAAGGGGCAATGGGACTCAGCATTCGGATCTAAGGATGGAATTAAATTCAGCTTTCATTCCCAGCCTTGACACTATCTAATGAGACTACGGCATAGAACTACTTTAACTCTATGTAAACTGATACAAAAGTAACAAAATTAAATTACTATACCAATAAATATGATATGTTTAGAAAGTTTTGTTTTGTTTCTTTGTGCCTATGATGGCATCCAAGCACTTAACAATTTCTGTGTGATTTTTCACTATGTCCTTAAAAGAATGTTATAAAAAGAAAGAAACCAAACTGTGTTTAATTTGGTTAGTTTCTGCTTTACCTATACTCTACTGTCACCTCAAAAAACCAAACAGTATCCTCTGTAAGCTCTATCTCCAAAACTGGTAGTGCTCCATCTCTGTCTTTGCTTCCATCAGGATTAACGTGTATGGAACCATTCATACCAAAGTGAATCCTTGAAAAGAAAGAGAATTCTTATGGTTATATTATCTTAACAATGTTTCCAAGCATTACACTAGTCTATTTTTTGAAGTTATGAACTATTCTTACCTAACCAAGTCAGTATGTATGTACATTAATTCTAGTCATTAAGAGTAACATGGCAACAAACTACTTGTTTACATAGTGCTCAATTCCCAGAGAAGAACCCGCCGAAGTCAAAACCACTCCAAAACATAGCAGTTTTCCAGTGGTTTTGCAGTATAATTCATTATACAGAAGTCAAACCTTATCATTAAGTAACACACTTTTCTGGTGTATCACACTTAGAATTTTTTCACTTGACATGCTGGTTTTCCTACATAGGTTCTTAAGTCCTCAGGGAGGCTGAGAGAAATGAGGCTACTTTACCAGACAATTTTCTGTTAAATCAGGCAGAAGTCACCTGGTATGAAAGGAAAGATTTCAGTCTCCATATTGACAACAAAGTTATCATATCAAAGCTACTTCCAATAACGCCATAAACAAAGTAATTAACATCTGCCATATGTTGTTTTCTGCTTTTCTTTGCCTACAACCAAGCCAAAACCTGCAGGTCAATTAAAAATTAATAAAAGAAATAAACTGAAAAATGCACAGATGGCAAAGGAGTGGAACAGACTCTTTCAAGCATTCCTTTTACAGATCACTAATGCTTTAAGAGGTCTTACACTTTATAATATATTCTACTGGGAGCTAGTATACTTGAGCAAAGGACAAGTTTGACTATGGTCTCATACATTTTATTTATTATAAATTCACCTGGTACATTCAAGTCCTAAAAAACTGTAAGATAGAGGGAATGTCCTACTTCTATGCATTTTATATCAGAAAAGGTGGATTATTTTGTAGCTACAAAAAGATTTAAGAGATTAAACTACACAAATGACCAAAGAAACACAACATCAGGTGTATATTTCCTTTTAACCCCTCTTTGTTACATTTCAGGAAGGATAGGCATTTTAAATATTTACAGATAGGTTAAGACAACATTTCATTAAGCACAGTCTTAAAGTCAATTCTTTATGTAACTTCCTCATAGCATTTATTCATTAATTTTTTTCAATTTTTAAAAACCCGTGTCTCTCCAAAACTCTCTTCTCTTCTTACAAGTCAGTTCAGGTGATATAGTTATTTCAGCCACTTTTATTTTCAATAGCCCTTTCCAATTCTCAAGTGCCATGAATAGTACTGCACAGGCTTAACTAGTCAAAGTTATTTTTAAAACTAGTCAAAGTTCTTTTTAAACCAAACTCTTGCATCTTGCTACCAAATGGTAATGCACTAAATGCTTCCAGAAAGTTATTTTTAAAGAAATAGCATTCACATTAATAGCTGATGGTTTCATTTACCAAGCCCCAGTATACTGTTTAAAAGGAGCATTAAGAATTACAACTATTACCTACCTTAGGAACTTGTCAGTTCATGACTAGAAAAAAAAAAAAAAAGGAGTAATCGCTACACATTTACATTCAAACGCCTTAAGAAATTTATAAAATTTTACTCCAATGTGTTTCATTACCTTTGATGTCCTGAAATAGGGAAAAACAGAAATCTTCTCATTTTAATTACAACTAGAAAAGCCATGCTAATTAAACCTAGGCTCTGTTATTCAATGATAGCTAGTAGTAAGGAGTTGATTATTTTTTGTTATTTTAAAGTAAAAAGGTGAGGTTGTAGAATTATTTAGTGCTACACAATATTGTAAGGATCTGCTTTTATTTAAAACATTTTTCCCCATAAAAATAAAAGATTAGTAGCAGCACAGTCAAACTATTATATGGAGATGTAAAAAACAGTGATAATTCACATTATCAAGTTCTAAGGGCCAAGATGTAATTTCCAGTCAAGACAGTGGAAGTCTTTCCTTTAAGGGATTTGGAGTCAACAATTATCTCTTTCCTAAGAATATTTTTGTCCATTTTCAGTTATGCAAAAACATATGTGCATTATCAATTTTCAGAAACTTTTCTAAACCATTTATCACTCCAAATCTACATTAATAGCACACTACAGAAACTAAACCCAGGACAACCCCTCTCACATAACTGTATCATTTCCATGGCAAAACACGCAGTACATGCAAGTCTCTCCTGCACAACTCACAAGTATCAGAGAATTTTTTTCCAACTTTCATTGATTATTTAAGCAACTTTCAAGACAAAACTGAAAAAAAAACCCCAACAACTCAGATTTTCCAAAAAGTCTTGACCTTCTTCAGTGCCTTTAATGTCCTTGTTTAAATGGACATCAAAAAGTAGAAGTACTAATTTCTTCAGAAGGTGTAATTGCTCATTTGTACTCTTAAAAAAGCTTCTACTGTCCACCATGGATTGCAAATATACTGAACTGAACTTCGTTTGCTAATTGCTATCCACAACATGGCAACACTTCAGAAGTATCCTCTTCATTTGCAAGTCAGGCAAGCAGTAGCCAAACTGTATAAAACAATTTCATGGCCAGGTTATCTTCTCCCACCAGGCAGTCATTCCCCACTTGAGAAAACCCAAGAGCATAAAATGAGTTAATAACCCTTCATGGCCCAGTCTTTCACAAGGCATGTCTGACTAACATTATTCCAACATGACTACCAGCTTTTTACAGGTAATCTTAGCAGATGAGAAAAGCTGTTTTTGTTATGTTGAGAAACTATGTACAGACACAGAATATGTATATCAGTAACACTCCTCATGACAAGAAAGTCCTATATTTGAGAGTTAACTTTAATAAAGAAATAATACATTCTCTGAAGGCATATTCCTTATTTCCTCTCCCAGTAACAATCCTGGCAGCCAATCTTAGACTGCTGTAAGATGCATTTTCCGAAGCCTTCCTCTACCTCCCCTCAACATCTTTAAGACGTACAACATACATTTTTAAAACAAGAGAATGACGATCTTCATTATCAGATAAGTAACTTCTGCCTCCTGCGTAGAGGAGACCTTTCCCGTACCTAACTTCTACAATGTTTCCAATCAAATAAGTGACATGACTAAAGGGACTTCTTAAATACACTTTCTAGAGCTACAATAACTGATAAATTGATGAATCTTTTAAGCTTATTATCAAACAATAACTGAAGGTTATTTTCATTAAGTACAGTAAGTTAATGCATTGGCTAGAAAGCTTAAGAATTATTTAAAATCTTTCAGGGTCAAAGGATTATATTTTCCACACTAGAACTTGGCCACATTTTCTTTCTCGTTGAGAACTTTTGCAAAATGCTTACTTACATTCCTTAGTAATAGCTTTTTTCTTCTGATAATTCAGTCTGTTGAAACAATGCTTCCTTATTGTATAATTTACTCCTTTGCTTATTGAATCAATTTGTAATACGTGCAATAGTCATTTAAAAAAGGCTAACATCTGTATCAGTTACCTCCCCTGCCTTTTTTTTTAATCTTCCTTTATAACTGACTTATCTTTTTCTTTTTTAAAGCTGCTTTTTCTTCTCTGTTTCTATTTAATAAAGCACAATACAAAGCAAGATAAACTGATTAGGACCATAATCCTATCCTTCACAAATATGGGTAGCTTTAAACACATATGCAGTCCTGTCCTACTAGTTACTTGTATGATTGTCATGTAAAGACTGCTATGTGCTTGTAAGACTAGTTGCATTTCTCTAACACTAGGTGAAATAAGCATATAGCACTATATCCGAAAACCAGCAGGCCCCTGCTACCAAAGATCAGTCTACGCATCACCCCAGGTAACTACTAATATATCACTGCCTTTATTTATCCAGCACGCAACCACTGCAAACTGTTGTACTCACAGCCAAGCATTTTCAGTTCTATCTCCCTCCTATAAAAGCAGTGCCACTGGCAAAATATTGTGTCACAGAATTGTAAGGTATTTGTTGATATTACCAGTTTTAAATGAACAAAAATCATGACCTTACACCTTTGTTCAACATCAGTCACTAGGTGACAAAGACTATGCTGAACGTAGAAGTGATGTTGTTTTCCCTTTTAAATATTTAGGAAGATTAGAATTATGTTGCAAGTGGAAGGGTAAAAGAAAAGCATTAAAATGCAAGCCTTGCCTATTAAATATAAGGGTCTCACTTATGTAGTCTATACTAATTACCTTAAAGAATGAGAGGGGATTTTTTTTAATAATCCATTACACTGCATTTGGTTAGATTTCTTTTTAGTTGACTTTGCAGTACAGAAGCATACTGAACCAGAAAAAGTAAACTAGATTCCAAATACAACCTTGGTGGCTCGTACAAGATGATGTCCAAAGGGTTAAAGCAAATGACAAAATCCTAAACATGCCAACAAACCCCTAATAAACTCTGCAAAGCATGAACAAATGATGATTTGTCAGTTTTACCATTTGTCTAGGAGACACGGTTTCACTAGAAAGTTAAGAGTTACAGTTATGATACCCAAACCATTCATCTGCCAAATTTCAAACCAATTTCATACTTCCAAACCAAGGAGTTGTTAATATTGTTTAAAGAAAGAAAGAAAGGCAGCATAAATGTATACACACAGAATTTTAAGTTTGGCAATTTTTTCACACAAGTTTATTATCAGAGCAATTGAATCATTAAAGATTAAGTACAGAATTTCAGTCTAAATTTCTTAAGGAAAGTTGAAAGAAATTGCAAGTACAGTTTGCAGTGGAAGATATTAAGTAACTGTACCTGCATGCACTTCTGAGTTTTGTCCCTAGAAAATGCAATTTCCTATTTGAAACAAAGCATTTCAATGAATAACTGTCCTTTTCAGATACCTTTACATGGAATCTTAGACCAAGAATAAAGCAATAAATTATCTGAAAATGTAAGTGACTATATCCAGTATTTCCAGCACTGCAGAGAGGCTGCTGAGAAGTTTCTCTATAACACTAACTTTCAAATCTCTGAAACCAACATTAGCAAGAACAAGATGACACCCCGCATACAGTCTGAATGCATAGGAAGCCTTTTTCTCACCTCTTACCTCAAAGCTTTCTGATCAAAATACATAAAAAGTTCCTTTCCCAGTGTCTCCACACCCCTGTAAACATGTCCAACAAGGAAATCGTAACCAGAGGCTCTCTCTTCACTTGCAGCAGTCTGAAAATGAGCACACACACACAAAGATTAAAACAGAATTTATACTACTTTGATTCTAGCATCAGGACACATTCAGCAAGTAACTGTATGAACTAATTTTCCAACTTGGACAATATTAAACCTTTTCTCCTTAAGCAGCTCTATCAAAACCAATGAGACTATCAACCTAGGAAGCAGAGTCACTATTGCTAATGCTATCATAACCTTCTTCATTCTTTTCTGAATTGAAACAATACATCTTTTTTAATAAGGGTATTTTATGCCTTTTCCTTCAAGTCATGAATTCACAATAACAGTTTCAGGCTGATGTAAACTAGACAGGTATAGTTTGAATATTAAATACTTGTCAGAGTGTCAATTCTGCCATTTGCACCTACATCCTTCTCCAAATGCCTCTTGCTGGAGTTTCTATCCAAGTTAATAATATGCTTTCAGTGTTTCACATAGAGCATTGTGTGTTACAGAAAAGCCTCCACCGAGCCCACAGAGATATTTCTCTCTTCCTACTCATTGAAAGTCTAATCTCGAAAGATGTTGAACAGCAGGCGGGACACTACTAGAAGACAAGAAAAAGATAATTGTGAGATTGAAGCAATAATTTTTTCTTGCTTAGAACATGAAACTCCACTGAAATAAGAAGGGACCTCTACAGGTTATCTGGTCCAAACACCTGCTCAAAGCAGGACTGACTTAGATCAGGCATCCCAGGGCCTCCTCCAGTCAACTTCAGAGTAGCTCCAGGGATGGAGACTCTCGTCTCTCTGGGCCCTTGTTCACTATTGCTTCACTATTGTCACGATGGAAAAATTTTCCTAATACCTAATTAGAATTTCTCCTATTGTCACCTGCATCTGCTGCCTCTCATCCTACTGCACACCTCTGACAAGAGTCTAGCTCTGTCTCCTCCATACCTTCCTTTTAGGTAGCTGAAGAGAGCAATAAAAAGCCATTTCTATCAGCTTCTCCTTGTGCATCACGTGCTTCAGCCTGCTAATCATACCAGGGGACTCACTCTAATATGTCATTATCTTTTTCCTACTGGGGAACTGAAAACTGGACACTGTAATCCAGATGCAGCCTTGCAAGTGCTGAACAGAGGTAAGAATCACTCTCAGCCTGCTGGCTACACTGTTGTTAGCACAGCCCAGCATGGGGCTGGCCCTCTCCCTTGGAAGGGCACGCTGGTGACTTGGACTCAGCTGGTATAGGACCTTGGTCCTTTTTTTCTGTGGAGGCATTTTCCACCTGACCAGCAGCCAGGTCTGTGCCATTGCATGACATTATTCTGTTCCAAGTGCAGGACTCTGCAAGTCTGGCAAATGCTGAACTTAAGTTTCTGCCAGCCCATTTTTCTCAGCCTGTCAAGGTCCCCCTGACCAGCATCTCAAGTTCCCCAGAACCTGCTGAAACCTGCAAGCAGTATATTCACTGTCATCAGAGCCCTAACTGCAAGGCACAGATATGTGTACCAGTGCTTCAATCACAACACTCAATTGCAAAGCAAATACGCATTAAAGCGACCCTGGCAAATCAGCAAGGCTTCAGCTAGTTAGAGAAATTTCAGAGCTACTCTCTGTAAAATCTGCCACTGTATTACTACCTTGAAATGATATATATTTAGAGCATTTTATGGTTATTATTCTGCCAAGTAGAAAAATTAAAATATTTTTTGCATAACACCAACATAATTTACTTTGCCTATTATCAAAATAGGAAGAAAGAAAAATTTTGCTCTCACATAAACAGTTCATCTCTTCCAATTAAAGTATTAAAGTAAGTTGGTGTGCAACAAGGTTCATTTTAGTTATAAGCCACTCAGGTTTGTTTAAACTAAACCAGAGTAAGAAGTGACCGAGATGGAAAACCAACTAGTTTTTTCAAAATATTTTAAGTTAAATTCGTACCACTTTGGTATCAGGTGAGCCCTTACAGTTATCACAGTACGAACTCTCTTAAACAGTGTAGTCTTCAGCAGCGGCCAAGGCTTTCGCCATGGTTAGCAGCCATGATCTAAAAAGCCAAGACCCTTATGATGGTCATTTGCCAATGAATAGAGTCTGCCCTGAGGTGACTTTTACTGCACAAAGTTATGAATGTCGGTATATTCGAGGGAATTAAATTTCTTTTTGAAACCATAGGAGCATAAATCCTTACTTCAAAAAGCTTAGTCCTGAAAGATACAAACCTATAAAAAGACTGTTGACTGCCTATCTTAGACATATCTTGAACTACATTCTTCCTTAAATTGTTCTTTCATTGAAGTACTATCTTATTGAGCCTTAATCACAAACTCTCCTACACTGTCCTTTATACACTGAAGGTGGGGAAGAATTCCCCAACTTTCTGTCTGGAGGCATCCAATATACTTATTTGGGACACAAGTAATGCACAATTTCTCACAGTTGAGCAAAACCAGGCATGAAAAAAAAATACCCTAGCCACCTCTGTAATCAAAACCAGAGGACCGTATCTTCACAGCTCATCAGCTAGGCCTGCTTACTGACATCCTAACTTCTCCTTCTACCAGAAGGGCTCATGAGCCCCAGCAGAGTTTTATATTGGTGAAGTATTTTATGCTGCCAACAGAAAGCATAAAAACTAGTAGAAAAATTACATACTGTGTACACTGAGAGCAGATGCCACGTTCTTTATTTATTTAAATAGTTGGTCTAATTAAAATGATTTAAAAAAAAACGTTACAGAATTAAAAGCTCCTTTTCTGCAGGCCAGTGTGTACCTTTCTCTCACCATGTTTCATTCAGACTTGTGAAAACTTATGAGATTACGAAAAAATTAAAGTAAGGAACTGCTAGTGTAATTTTTCTTGTATTGTAGGTTTCCTGAAGCTAAAGATATTACAATTTACCCCAAGTGAACAAGAGTGATTCGCTTTCACTCATTATTTCCAAAACCCCCTATGTTTCTACAGCTTCAGCACCTCTTTACACATCCGACCTCCTAAGGCTTATTTATTATCTTGATGACAAGAATATTTTATAATTTAAAGGAAGAATAAAGACAGTATCCACGGACCCACCCCAGACGACGGCAGCGGCGCAGGAGCTCTGCCGCAGCCGGGGCGCGGGAGGGGGAGGCCATGTCGACCGCACTAACCATCCTGCTCTGTGCTCAGGCCCGCCAGCCCCGTGGCCCCGCACCCCAGCGACTCCTGACGGCTCCGAGATTCATTTCCTCTCCCCCAAACCTGGCGGCGTTTACCACCGCGCACACCCGCGGGCTCAAGCTCTGCGCCGCCCGGCCCGGTCCTGCGCTGCCCCTGAGGAGAGGCGGCTGCGCTGCGCTGCCCTGCCCCGCCCCGCCAACGGCCGCCAAGGCGCCTCTCCGCCGCCCCGGCCCCTCACCGCGCCGCCGGCTCCGGCTGGCGGGGCACTGCCCCGCGCGCTCCGCACCGCCTGGCCCCGCCGCACCCGCGCCCGCAGCCTCTCTCCGTAGAGCGCGCAGCCCGGGCCCTCCACCATGGCCGCGAAGCGCGGCTGAGCGCTCCGCGCCCGCCCGCCTCTTCCCTTCAAATCTGCCGCTCGCTTGGGGGCGGTGCTGCCGCGCCGGGGGTCGCCCCGCCTCCGCCCGGCCGGCCGGCCTGGTGAGAGCCGGGCCGTTACTGCGGGGTGTCATGGCTGCCGGGGCACGCCCGCGGGCCCTGCCGGAGTTCAGGCCGAGACTGATGGAAAGAAACCCCGCGGGCGCTCTTGGTCTGCCCCTCACGGCTCCGCGGGCAGGCGAGGTCCAGCCGCGGGGCTGGGTGAGGGGTGTCCGGCGGCAGGGAGGGGCGGCCGCCGCCGCCCTGGAGGAGGCCGCAGAGGCGGGCCTGGCCTAACCCACTTCTTGTTTCTTTTCCAGTCCCGGCCAACAGGTGTTTAAGCTTAGACTACCTTGTGCATGAACGGGAACGTTGATCAAAAATCTTTGTTTTGTGAGACCCTTCAGGGAAAACACGGTATATCCTATTTGTTTTGTTCTTAAGTGTGAACTTCTAATGTCCTCAAATACCCAATTAGCTGTCACAGGCTTCCTGGTATTGTCTAAAACAGCCTTGAAAGTACATCTTCTTTTAAGACTTACTTAATGTGCAATTGGAAGTTAATTTCAGCCTTTAAAAAGTCAATATGTTTTTGCAGTCAGTCCAAGTTTACACAAAGAAAATGTGCCTTTCCCTGCTGCATTTGAAGTAAGAATGGGTGTAATAAACTCCATGAGCTTTAAGAAAATTGAGGGAAGTTGCATTTGAAGGTAGAACATGAGACACCATTTCCTGATGTCTACCTCATGAAGCATATTCACACTGGTTGAAATCTCTCAGTTAATATTTCTTACAGAAAGAGTCCATATCCAGTCTTTTCTCTGGGTTCAGTAAAAATGTGTGTTATTCCTAAAAAGATGGGGGTTTTTTTCTGACAGGAAGTGAGTAAATCAGGTTAAAGTAATTATGTTTGCTGAAATAAAACTGTGAATTCAGGTCTGCTACTAAAGTTAGGGTATGCTATCCTTTGTTGCAAATGTATTCTTTTTTCTTTTTCACAGTGACGTTTTTGCTGTGATCATTCTAAATTAAAACAATAAGGCAATTGTTAGCCAGAGAATTAAGCTCGCTAGTCAGAGAGCAGAAATCACCAATGTTCCAAAATGGTATATGAAATTCAAACTGATTTTTCTGCTGCCCTTGAGTCCTGCCTTACTGTTCTTCCAAGGCAGTTACAGATCGATACATAACTCAGGTTTCTATATTCATATGTAAGCACCTTAAAAGTACAGACAATAACAATTCCTGTTACTTGGCTATCAAATATAATGTTTTTCATGATAGGGGTTTTTATAACTGGATATTTTTCAGTAGATGGTTTGTGCAGTGTGTTACAGCAGATTGGGTTTTCAATTCCACATTTAATTCTGCAGGTGCATCAGAAGCAGCAATACTAACCATTTATTAAGGTTCTTTACCCCTTTTTCCACTCATGTAAACAATGAATTTTAACTAGAGATTCTGCACTAACTCACCTTTTGCATGTGCTTTTTATTCAACTAAAAGTTGAAGTCCAGGTATGTACAAACTATTGTTGGTGACCTTTATATGAAAGTGTTTGGTGGTGGTTGGTAAACATTTGAGAGTTTCTTTGCTTTAAGAGAAGTGTTTAAGAATATGTTTGCAACAAAGGGAAGAGAGGTTATAGCACTGTAAGAGATACAGTCTGACAGTTTTATAGTTTGAAACAAATGCCCAATGCTGAACTCTAAATCAGGATGTTTTTTAGGCAAAAGTACCTAAATGACAGCAGCTGAATGAAGAACAGTTGTTGGGCAAAATTATGGCTGATACAGTTTTTTTAATGACTTAGTGCAGCCAAGACAGAAATATATAACTTTGTGTTTTACAGCATTCCAAGTAGAATAATCTTAGCTGCTTTTGTAATAGTAATTCCTTGAGTCAGGAAATCTCAGTTGCTGCTATTTAGTTTCAACACTGCAGTTTCCAGGCTACAAGGGAACATATTTTGTAAGATGCAAGTTTTAAAAGGAGGCTGATGGATTGCTTACAAAATAAAAGCTTTCATTAAATTTATTTCAGGATTCTTTATTAGAATATAACATTTCTTGGCAGGTAATTCCATCAATAGTTGTTCACACCTTATTTTGACTTTGAAAACCCCAATGTCCACAAGAAATAATCTCTCCCACAGGTAATTAAATGTGCAAATTTCAAGAACAAACAAGCAAATAAATCTCACTTGAGTATAAGTTTAACATTAACTATTTTTTACTTCCTATCTGCTGTTACATCAACAAAATCATAGCATTCTACTGTACTATGATAAATGATATAGCAAATAATGGCAAGTCACCTGCAGTGAAAGGTAAAATCTATTTTTAAAACAGAAATTGAGTAAATCTACATATGCTCATAAATTTGTCCCCTATTGTTGTAGCTGTGTGCACAGCTGCCTCTGTTATTTTTCCCAGTGGTGTTCTCAGGCACCATTTCTTGATTTGTTTTTGCATTTGCAATATTTACATTCAGATAAAAGCATACAATAGAACAGTGTTCTCAGAACTGGACACTCATATTTCTGCTGACATAGCTGGTATATTATTGCAGTTGTGATCTCATTAGAAAAAAAAAAGTACATTTCTTTCAAAAATTTCAGATTTCCCAGAATTATGAAAAGTATACAATCCTTTATTTTTTATTCTATTTTCCAGAATTTATACAGAAGCCCCGATTCCCTGCCTTGTTGTACCAGTTCATGTTGCAAGACATTTGGCATAAGACTGATGTGGTTAATTTGCAGGAGTAGAGCTACCAGCATCCAGTTGCTCAAACTCTTTGTTTTATGTGCATTTTCTCCCTTGGATTAATGTGTTAGTCTTAGAACATTGGTGCGCAGTTTAAATACATAAGTTAAATTTGCATTAACAAAGCTTTAAAAAAAGATGTTGGCAAGGAATATTATCATATGGCAAATATAGACTAATTTAAATGGAATATCATTTTAGACCAAATAGTAAAGTTACATTGCTCTGAAGGCAACAGGAATATGCAGAATACAAGCATACCCTGTTCTTCTAATCCAACGGTCTGAAAAACAATGTCAGCATTGAGATTCTTGCTAAGACATAGTTTTTTTCTTCTGGCCAGTTGAAGTCTACAGTGAACTACAAAGATACTCCCTTCATGGTGACAAAATCTTGGATAAGAATTAATAAGCAGTGGGTGACTGATCTGTTTCATGGTTGCCTAGAGAGTTAATGTGAACTGTTAAGCACACTCAAAATTGCTCATCATGTAATCTGTTGTGGTTTAACCCGGCAGGCAGCTAAACACCACACAGCCGTTCACTCACTCCCTCTGCAGTGGGATGGGAGAGAGAATCGGGGAAAAAATGTAAAATTCATGGGTTCAGATAACGACAGTTTAATAGGAAAGAAAAGGAAAGGAAAATAATAATAATCATGATGATAAAAGTATATACAAAATAAGTGATACACAATGCAATTGCTTACCACCCACCGATCGATGCCCAGCCAGTCCGGAAGCAGCGATCGCTGCCCCCTGGCCAACTCCCCCCAGTTTCTATACTGAGCATTATGTCATATGGGATGGAATAGCCCTTTGGCCAGTTTGGATCAACTATCTTGGCTGTGCCCCCTCTCAGTTTCTTGTGCACCTGGCAGAGCATGGGAAGATGAAAAGTCCTTGACTGGTATAAGCACTACTTAGCAACAACTCAAACATCAGTGTGTTATCAACATTATTCTCATACTAAAATCCCAAGCATAGCACTATACCAGCTACTAGGAAGAAAATTAACTCTATCCCAGCCAAAACCAGGACAAATCCTAACTAAATCCCTCCTAAACCTCATAAAAACATTCCCAAATCCTTCTAAATTAGGTCTGTTAATGCAATTAATCCAAATAGTTGCACTGTTCAGGGAATGTGTTCTGGTTATGAATTCCTGGTCTGCCAGTGATTTTTGAAGGTCATGCATAGTTGATATGGATGCATAGTTAAATTATTTTTTTGTCAGTTATCTCAAAATAAATAAAGCCTTGAGTGCTGGATTCTTTTTATTGGTGGAAAGTTCTTACTTTCCATTACAGAAAACATACTATTGTAACTGTTTTTCACAGCTGCAGTTATTGTAAAGATAGAGACAAAGGAGGTTCTTTGGAAATTGCAGTACAGTATCAATATAAAATTGTGAACTAAGTTGTGAATAGCAGCTTTAGTATGGGAGTTTCTTGCATTTATTTCATTGTTGCAGCCACAATAAAATGCTATAACTTACGTACTATTCTCACTGAACATGGAGTATATGTTGAAAATACTTCTAATTAATGGCTTAAATGGATTGGAAGTAAAAGGGATAGTTGAAACTTAATAGTACCATCCTAATTTATACCAGTTGAAAACTGGTCACACATAAGCATATTCCTAGGGTTCCAATTCATATACTAAACAAGAAGGTAAATTTCTTATAAATAAGTTTAATACATTGTATTTTAGGTTGCCAAAACAGGACATGAGTTAGAGTAAGACAGATAGAGGATGCAAAAACCCCAAACCACTTAATTATGTGTGCAATTATATTTAAAAAAATTACTAATATTTTGATATTGTCACAATATTACCAGGATTTCCCTGAGTAGTGATTAACAGTATGACAGATTCACCTGTCAATGACTGTTCGGCTGTAAGCAAGTCACCACTCTTTTAGAAAAAATAGCTTCTTATCTCTGTATCAATTCTTGATTTTCCTAGAGGTGAAAAAAAATAATAATCTTTGAAAATCTTGGCTAGTTTGACATGTTAGTTTTCAGCAGAGTAATTTTGCCATTTTCAATCAAGAATTAGATGTGGATTGCTTTCAAACACTGAAAATCATACTTCTTTTGTAAGAGGCCTTTGTACTGTATTATCTCTTGGCCTTTGCTGGGGGAAAAAAAACCGTAGAACTAATCTATCTTAAATCTGAATTTTTCTTCTGTTCAGACCAAAGGGTTAAATCCACAAGAGGGCATTAGACTTAAAAGGAGAGAGGCAAGCTATTCACACCCCCTAAAATTCAGTAATAATTGAGGTCCATCAACTATACTATATTTGTAAGGTAATGGAAACTCTGAACTCCCTATCTAATCAATGGCAAAAGGTAGGCACCTCACCAGACAGTGATTTAGGGCAGAGGCCTCATTAGGTCTTTCTCTCCATTAGCCACACAGGGAACAATGTCAGTTCCTGCTATTGGATACCCTGCTGCATAACTTCAAGCAGTCACCTATTTTCCTTATGCAGTGTAAGAGGAGAGTTATGTCTGAGAACATGATTCACTTGTATGCTGAGCCGGGTACTGTCTGGAAGTGCCATAGAGTTGCCTAGATGCCTCTCTGCAGTCTGGATTCACAGCAGTGAACCACCTCATTTGGTTAGATATCCAAGCAAAGCAATTTTTTCAAAAAAAAGAATGTGGCAGCTTCTTTAAGCTGCTATAGCAATCTGTTGATACCTGGATAATCAATGGTGCATCCTTCCCCTGGGAAGTGGAGAGCAATTGATCCTAGAGTTTCTAACTCCTGTGAAAGTATGCAGGAGACTAGAATAGACTGTGTTCTGAACTGAGGCTAACTCTTATCAGAGTGCTTTTACTTTGCATAACGTACTTTGTTTTTAACTAGAGCAATGACTGGAACCAGGGTCGTTTAGATTAGCCTGGAATTATCAAATCTAATTTTCAGCATCTGACTGCTGAACATAGCCACCTCATACTTCATATTTTGTAATATAACTACCTCTGGAAAGATATTCTGATCTTAGGCTGTGATCTTGCTGTTAATTGTAACAGGAACTTTTGAGAGTATGAATTTAATTTTGGCTTGTTGGAAGTGAATCTGCATCTTAATGGTGTAGTTATTAAGTTATGTTATTAAGTATTCAGTATCCATCTACACCCATTAATTTTTTTTTATTATTGAAGGGAAATGCTTTACTACTAAAGAGATTCCTCTTCCTTTCTCCATCAGAGTACCTAATAACCCAGTGATAATGGCAGTTCCTTTGGCGGCAGGAGATCAACAGTCCACACACTGCTCCAAATCAGATTGAGTGCTTTGAACATAGCTGCATTATTCCTTGTGTGACTATTTTAAGCCAGCAGGAGAGAGAGTTGCGGAGACCACTACAATATTCTCCTCACCATGTTTCTGTTCAAGAGTTGACCTGGTAAACATTACAAGAAACTACAGCTCTTGGAGCAGACTCAGAAAGCAAGATATGTAGAGATAGATAGTCAA
This sequence comes from Ciconia boyciana, assembly GCF_034638445.1. Taxonomy (NCBI): domain Eukaryota; kingdom Metazoa; phylum Chordata; class Aves; order Ciconiiformes; family Ciconiidae; genus Ciconia; species Ciconia boyciana. Next base: position 40,189,501 of record NC_132938.1, read on the forward strand.
TTCCATCTATATATGAGGTATAAAGAAACTGGTATCTTCAAGTCTTGATGCTTGTGCACATCCTAGGGGCAGAAAATTGGCTACAGCGAAACTTAGCTTCCTGGTAACATAGGTATGTTGAAAGCTAGGTAGCACTGATGTTGAATGTGGGAAGCCCTAGTTTTTGACTATTTATGTCTCGGTATCAGACTTCTGAGATCAAACTATTACAGACTAAGTATTACATTTTGTGTGTGTGTGTTAGAAAGCAAAACTGGAGAAAAAGAAAGATCTGAAAATATATGTATTCCTTCAGAAATGTTCAGTGTAGTACATAAATTGCGACATTTCAAAGTTCTATAACCATATCAAGCAATATCAAGTTTCTTCACTGAATGTTTCTTTCTAAAATATTATGCACAAAGGAGAAAACATATTTTGCAGTTCTTAAATTATAGAGTAATATTGGAGAAAAATTGACTAAGACTCAGCCTAAATTCAGAAATAAAATGTTTGGAAAATAATTGAAAAAAACAAAGTTATTTTATAAATTTGTACTGAAAGTTATAGGCTCCTTGAAGGCTCTTGTTCCCTTCCCAGTTAAATCCTCTGCTTGCTTTTAGATACTGAGATCCATCAGCATAGGTGTCTCTACCCATTCACAACAGCATAACCTAATTTACCGTCGTAGTTTAACTTCATTTGGAGAAATAAGTTTGACAGCAATGTGCAACTGCCTCAGGGTGGGAAAAGCTGATCTTACTGAAGCTGGATATTCATGGGATAAGTACAGACAACCTACCTAGCAACTTATGAACCACGCTCATAACTTTACTGCATCTTGAGACACAGTTCAGTGCCAGTACTTTTCCTTGTTTTGTTGATGGATGTTGGCTCCTCCCAAATTAAGTAGAAGTTTCTACATTTGTCTAGAGGAGAAAAGGAAAATATTTAAAATTTGCAGTACTTTATTCAAAGGGTAAAGCCTTGAAGTTATTTAAGAAAAAGTGTCCAGCGGTGCCTCTAGGCTATCAACATGCTAAAACAGATGAAAGGAAAAAGGAGAAAATTGTTACCTGGAGAGAGGCAGAAATATTCTTTATAGCCTTCTTGCCAATATTGTATTTATACATATAGTGCTCTGAGGTATATTCTCTTACCCTGGATGTTTTACATTTAAGATTAACACCTCAAGGAAAAATAATAGGATATAGGAGAATATGATCTTGGGATGAAGAACTTGCCGTCTTTCCTTCAGGTTTAGATGTTGTACTTTAATGCTGTCCTGAAAAACATTAGGATAATATTTGTTTAAAAGCATAGACCGTATTATAAGATCCATGAAGCACTAATAACAGAACGAAATGAGGTTTGCTGGGCAAAATACAATGAGGGCCATAACAAAAACTGTCCTAGCAGATGCAACCAGTTTTTACTTCTCTGTTACACAAATAGTACGATTCCTAGTACCTTGCTGCAAGCCTTTATCAGCTGCATATGTATATGCAGCACTCCATTTTAATTAGCCTCAAGATTCAAGACTTAGAAGGAATAGCAGGGGTCTCTAATTATCTTCACAAACTAGTGATCTGCCCAGAAAATGAGGAATGAATAAGCATTAGGCAGTCAGAGGCCAGTATTCAATCACAGAGAGAAGCAGGAAGAGTGGAAGATAAAGAAATGCAATTTTCACTTACTTTTCTGGGCCTTGAAAATTACTAAAGATCCTTCTTTAGTAAAACACAGCATTTCTAGCTATAGAGATTTTTGTTTTATTCTTATCAGTAGTGTTGGACTAGATATTTTAGGATAATTTTTTTCTCATGTCTGTGCAGTATTTCTGATTTTTTTATTTTAAATGTATTTGTTTAGACATCAGTAGCATTTCTTGAAGGACTCTTATGAGAATAATATTTTCCAAGCATTGTTTATAATTTTTCAGTCCTAGTTCCAGGGAAATAAAGACTATTCTTTACTTCCACTGAAAAAATTTATGACATTGGGATTTAAATCATTGCTATTCACAAACTGGCCTTGGCAAAAAAAGGCTGAGGATTATCTCTTTAGCAACTTTTGAATCAAAGCTGCATTATTGATATGAAACTAAAAAGGCTTTGCAGTTCTTTATATAATTAAAAGCAACTGTTATTATGGAAATTTTTCAGAACAGCTGTTGTATTGGAAGAAAGGTTACACTCTTCTCTATCAGTAATCCCTTTAAATCTCTGACATGATTCATAGCTCCTCAAACAATGCTGCTAAATTGAACAAAACTGGATGCCTTCCATACATACATTTACTTGTACTCCTATCAGCAAGTCATGTAAGAATGCAATAACAGAATTCAAATTGGCTAGTGAAAGTAATGTGAATGTCCCTTTTTATTAACTTTATTTCTATTTTCATTTTCTAAAATACTCATTTTGCCCAAAAATGGCATCCAGCTTCCTGATGAAGCGATACAAGCACTGGCCCAAAGAGCTTACGATCACTACTTTATTCTTGAACCTCAGTCAAGGGTAACAGATTGGAAGGAAAGGATAGACCTTGCTGAGTTTGGGAAAGGCTAGAGACAGTTTTGAAGTAGGATACAAAGCTTTAGCTCTTTATGAATTTCTGCCTTTCCTTGTGGAAAATGGAAAAAGATTTTTCCTCCTGGATGGAAGGAAGCAGCGTATCAGTACTGCAGCTGAGGTTTTCGTTTCATTCCTGGCTTTCAAGACAGGGAGAGCTTTGGAAAGAGGAGAAGAACCTGCCAAGATTTTTTTTTCCTCCAGGGCTAAGAAGTACTAGGGAGCAGAAGGAAGTAAAAAAGAAAACAAATGTGGGCCTCAAAGACCTGCATAACTCAAAGATTGGTTAATGACTTGCTGGGTTTCAGAGTGTATATTTGTAGTGTATTTTGTAGATGTGAGGGAACTCAGAAACAAAGAAGCCTGGGCTTGTACAGAAGCAAGAAGATGCTTCCTTTTCAAAGTCCAGCTACTGGAGTGGAATAACCCCATGCAACAAATGCTGGCCTAGGCACTGACTGGGGGAGAAGCAGCGCTGCAGGGCGGATCTGCAGGCAGCCTGTTGTCAAATGGAAAATGAGTCAGCAGTGCACCCTTGTGGCAATGAGGGCTAACCGCATTCAGCCCTACTTCAGATGGTATATAGCCATCAAGTCAAGGGAAGGGATTATTTCTCTTCAGTTAGCACACGTGAAGCCACATCCAGACTCCTGTGTGTAGTTGTGGATTCCTCAGCACAGGAGGACATTGGCAAACTAGAGAGAGGCCAGCCGAGCTCCACCAGGATGTTTAAGGAGCTGGAGCACATGACGGACAGCGAGAAGCTGAGAGAGCAGTGATTGCTTAGCAGAAAAGGGCAAGGCTTTCTACACTTCTCTGATTGCTGTCTTCACCTGCTTAAGGAAAGGTGAAGTTGTTAAGGATGCAGAAGCTCTTCTCAGAGGTGCACAGTGAAAGGACAAGTGGCAATGCAACACATTCCGGAAAGGAAATTTTTACTATATAAGAAAAACAAAAATTCACGAAGAGGGGTTAAGCACAGGAGTAGGTTGTCCAGGGTGCATGTGAAATTTCCACCCTTGGAGAACATTCCTGGGGAAAACCCTGGGGAACCTGATCTCACTTTGAATATTGCCTTGCTTTGAGTGAGACATTGGACTATGTGAACAGCAGAGGTCTCTTCCAATCTGCATGTTTCTGTGAGTCTGAGATCCACACTGTTCGTCAGCCAGATTTCTCTTGCTGTGTTTTTGAATTCTCTGTGAAATTCTTCATGTTACTTAAACAAATTTAAAATTGTACTTTGCACATGCTGCAGCCCTTATTTATTTTTTCCCCTTCTGATAATGAAATACTGTATCTAAGAGGTGTTGGCAGAGGACTGTCAATAAGGGGTTGCTGATTAAACTGCTATAGCAGTAAGAGGTGGGCTGCTGTGCAATAAAGTTTCTCATGATTTGTGAAGTGGGGAGAATGTTGATTTGGCAGCAACATTATTTGGCAGGGTATAACTTGATAGAAGCTGATGAGGAAGATGTTTGACAGGAGTATGGGAAAGTTCAGAAAGGACAAAACCCTTGGTTTTGGATGCACTTTTTCAATTTAAGGGTTGGCAACACTGCAGTACTGGGAATGATTTATTCCTTTTGCCTTCAGATATTTTGAACGCTCTTTACTGTTTTTCAAACTTTGCCTTCAGTTGCCTTATGCAGACTTCATAAATGGTGAGAATTTTGTATTAATAGAGCGTGGCCCATCACAGGCTAAGGAGGGTTGTTGAGAAAGTAGTTGCAAACTGTGCCTGTTCTACTACCCATCTTAAGTCAGATCTAAGGAAAAGAGAAGCTGTGTAAAACAGTGAATGAAAGTGTCAGCACTGTAAAAGGTTTTAGATACTGGAGTAAGTAGGGAAAGATAGACATTGGTTACTACTATGTAGAATCTGGTGAGGAAAAAAATATCTGAAAGAACTGCATAAAATAAACCAAAGATGGCCTCTAACTGGACTTCAGAAGCACAGTAGATGAGGATTTATAGGATTTATATCTACAAACAACATGAATAATATCTGAATCATGAAAGTATACAGTAAGAAGCTGTCCAAAGACATAACCAACTACAATAGTCTTGGGTTTGAGCAGACTGCTGTCTTGAAAAGTAGGGCCCCTGGACTCTTTTTTTAAACAGTGGGAAGCTTCCACTATGGCTCACAAGAGATTATATAAAATATTTACACAAATATAATAAAAACTGTTGAAACTCACAGTGACCATTAAATGTCTTATTTTATATTTGTTTTTTCAAAGGGGGAAAGACCTTGCTTTGACCATCTGTAGGCTGATTTACCAGAAAGGAAAACTACACCAACAAGCTGTGACAGAAGAAGGGATGCAAACCACTAAAAAAGAGTCGGTGATACCATGTAGGTAAGAACAACATTAACTAGATCATTATCTGGGGGAAAAAATTATCTTGAGAATCCTCCATCTGTAGAAGTTTCTGTCCAAAGTAACTTAAATATAGTTCAGCTACTGCTAAATAGATTTTGCCCTCAAAGATGCAGAGGAAGCTGACGTCTCATAAGTCACTTTCAGCCCAATATGCTCTGGTTTGGGAGCACTTTAAGAAAAATTGGTTGCTTTCTTCTAGGACTTGAAGTTTTTGAGTCTTTTTTTTTTTTTTAACTGAGTTTATATCTCTCTATCTCAGTTAATTCAGTAGGGCTTCTTTTCAAAAAGTAGGGATTTGCTTCTATGAATTGTCTGTCATCTAGAGCATTTACAGTGATTTGGTTGCTGAACTGTCTCTCCAGTGTCAGGAACCAAAAGGCTTAGAGCTCTTCTCTAGAACCTTGTCAATACTCTTCATTTTCTGGCTTGCAGCAAGAAGCAAATAAAGTCAGTGAAGTTTTTCAGTAATTGGTGTAATATGTTCCCTGTGGTTAACATAGCCAAGCAGGTGGGCAGCCTCCTTTTACATCAGCTGTATCATCCAAACGATCTCCAAACAAAGGGTATGATGAATTATGTTGTGAGCAGTGGTGTCTGCCAAGGCACCCTGGGATTAGTGTTAGAACCGGTCTTATTTAACATCTTCATTAATGATCTGGAAGAGGGAGTAGGCAGACCATTAATTAAACTGGCATATATTACACAGAGATAATTCTAAGATCCCAGCTAGACTAGAAGCAAAGGCAGACTCAAAACAAAGACTTGTATTAAGAAAATAAGAGTAATTTGGGAAAACATTTTCTCTTTGCCTGCGGCACGATCTGGGTCATTTTACAAACCGTGATTGCATGTACATTTGTATCATCTGTACATTTAAACACTGTTTATTTTACAATTAAACACTCAGCAGCTTGAGAGAAGTAATACCTACATAAGATACAGGGTTTTCGTGTTTTTAGCAGGGATAAGGGCGTAAGGTAGTAGAAACAGTATGTTTTGGTTTCTTACTTGATCAAAAGAGTTCACTACAGCGAATCTTTAGACAAAGTTTAAGTGATCATGTCTACCCTGCATGCTTACCTATCAATATCAGCATACCTTTCATCCATACAGTAATTTTGAGCATTCCTAAAACATTGAAGTGAACAAGGCTAAGAGTAGCACTTGATAGACCCCTCTACAGACACCCCAACTTGATACTTGTAACTTTACTCTTTTAGATCTTTCAGGTGGTTTAACTTACTTTATATTTTTACAAGTAGCTTTTAGTCAGAATTGCATGTGGTCTAATAATGTCACCAAACTTGTTCGATTATAAGATTGTCTAGAAATAATGTTTTTTTGGAATTAATTCTCCTTTAATTCCTTACTGAACTGATGTTGTATCAGCAGTTTCATGATTTTGGTAGGGTTCCATATCAGTCTGTCCATGCTGCAATCACTACTATAGTCTAGTTTCCCTTTTAAAATTTATTTTTAAAAGAAAAATGAAACTCATTATTTATTATATGCCAATTTTATACTAGGTCTTGTAAAGTACACAAAAGAATAACTATGATCAGCAACTCTCAAAATCAGGCACGTACAATCAAACAACACAGAATACAAATCTGCTTGATTTTGCAGAAGTTGTGAATGTATTTCATGTGTTGTGTTCTGTATAGACTGCGTACAAATAGTGTGTTCCCTACCTGTGTCAGAGAGACAGAGCTGTCTAGGCCACAGTAATGTGGGCTGCATGCATTTGCCTTGGAAAAGTCAGTTGTTTCTGTAAATCGTGGATAAATTCGCACAGCATGGGTTAAGTTGGAAATAAGCAGCATATCTGTAGGACACAATATTGCAGTTCTTGTGGTGCCTGGAAGTCTACTTCAGTTCTGCTTGCAAGTGCAGGAAGCAGGCTCCTGATACAGCAGCGCTCTCAGGAGGAAGCTGGCAATATAGCAGAATCTGAATAAGTCAAAAACTAGAAAAGTATTACTCCAAGAGCATCTGTCAAACCAGGGGATGCAGGAGAAAATGAGGTGGTGACAGGTTGGGCAGAAAGAGAAATAGCATAATATGAAGTGAGTTAATGATGCCAGCAATTTTTAGCAGCTGAGAAGGTAAGGGCTGCAAAAGCAAGGTAGCACTCTATGATTTATGTGCAAGAAGTAGGCAAGGTGATGTTTTTTGAAGTGTTAGTTTTAAGCTGCTAGGCTAAGTTCAGATGTTCAATTTCACTGTTGTTCGGGATATAATTATAAAAACTGTGTTGCTGGAATTACTCGGTTATTCAGTGATTTGCTAGCTCTTGTGTTCCCGTCCAAATGAGATGACTTGCTATTAAGAAATATTTACTGAGAATCAAAGGTTTTGTTTTTCTTATGCCAGTTATATGCTAAAAAAGGTCCATTAGTTTCCATTGAATTATTACTCCTGACTTACCCTATTAAAAGTAAAAAAGTTTAACTGAATTAAAAATACTTATTATAAAGATATATTTTTTAAAAGATGTCATTTGTCCTGGCCCAAGATGCCTGTTATTTTCATCCTACTCGTAAGAAACTTTAACATGTGCTGGATAGCAAAAATAAATCATGCCATTCCAGGTTCCTGAGTTATTAATCATACTAACAGGATAAATATTAAAGGAAATGAAAAGCAACAGAAAATTTAAATTGAGCTGTGGTATTTTCGTTATGAAAATCAGTGAAAATTGAAGAGGTATAAACTTTGACAAAAAGCTACAATATAACTCTAAAAATCTAATAATGTGAAAAATCAAGGGCTTTCTCACATTTCCTTGGCAAGAATTTCTTTTCAGTGTCTGTCCGCTGCAGTTTGTTTCAAGGTATTTTTTTGCAAAAATGAGTGTACTTCATTTGTGTTATATGTGCAATGTATACTTTCAGCAAGTATTCTTGGGGTGACGCATATGTTATAGGTATAAAATATTATTAGCATGACCTAGGTTTGAAGACTTCTAAAAATAAATTGAAGAAGATGAAACAAATAGATCTGGGTATTGTGTTAAAACAATGTTCATTTGAACATCCATATTTCCAGGCTTATCTAGTATCTCAAACTATTATTTTCTTGCTAATCACAGTCCTAGGCATAAGCTGCTGAAGCTCTCACTTTAGGTGGTGACTTCTTACTCTAGAACGAGTTTGGTATCTCTTCTTGAAAGGTGCCTAAATAATGTTGAATGATGAAACTTGAAGCTAAGGAAAGAAGTTGTCCAGAGGGAATAGTATTCAGTGCATTGTATATTAGGGGGCATTTAAAAATAATAAATAACAGCTGTCAAAGGAAGCTTGTTGAAGTAAGTTTGCAGTAAATAATAATAAATAATCTTGGAGCACAGCAGTTGAAATTTTCAGTAAGTAAGCAAGTGGTCAGGTCAGCTTGTAGTACAGTCGTCACTGGTCACTATGAGGTTAATATCTTTTAAAATGGCAAAGAAAATGGGATGTGCATTCATCAGTGTATGACTGATGTGCTGACAGAACCTTAATTATGTCATGAACACAAGAATACTGTAATACAAGTTCACCATAAGGGACTCAAGGCCATAAATATATTTTACCAGCTGTTGTGTGGAATGAAAACCTATTGCAAGAATTTGTTTTTTATGGGACTACCGAAGAGGTGTTGATCATTGAATCAAGTCATGAATTCTCAAGATCATGGTAATCAGAGAGGGCTAAGTATCTATTTGATGTAGGAAACATCTGTTAAAGAATTTCTCCTGAGTCTCATCAGTAGTTGGCAAATCTCATTGCTTTAGCAATGTTTTCATTATTGCTGTGTCTATAAAATGGCATAATATGTTTTGTACTACCAGTCTTTTCTGTATTCTCAGTGCAAACTAATAGCAGATATTTTAGTTCCAACTTCTTGTTAGAAGTTGAAACAATATATAAAATAGAATAATTTAATGCTTTTCAACTGCATAGTCCTATATTGGAAATATCAATTTCTGTGCTAAGATAAATCACTGAGTATGAAAATAACCTATATCTAATCTGTGAGCTACACATCTAGCTCTGCTTTAAAATTAAGACCTAGTTACTTCAGAAATGAAGAAGTAGCTATGTCCTTCACTGTGTTACTCTAGAAGTAGATGTACCGTTACATGTACTTGTTTTTCTTTAGCCTGTACATAGAAAAGACAGATTGCCTAATGAGCATCTATTAAGAACCTGATAATCACACCTACACTAATCTTAGAAGAGAAAACTACAGAGGTAAAATAGGCTAGCCTGTCATGGGAATTAGTATGCCAAGCCAAATAAATAGTCTATTTATCTATTATTTTAAAGGAACTGACAATGGCCAGCATCAAATACTCCAGCAGAGTTGAAACAGATTGTGCAGTGGGGGCATCCGTTTAAAAAAAACAAAAATCAGAAGAAAGATTTTTCAGTTAGGCTGAGGCTGAAATTACCTTTTCACATTGCCTGATATCTCTTTGAAGGTATCAGTGCTAGAAAACTCAGGCTTAAGCATAATACATGGATAATTTATTATTTTTTGTAATGAATTTGAGGTCACTTTACCTTTACGTCATTTTAAAGTAATCTACAATTTTCTACACAAACCTCATGGACAAAGGAGATGCTTTACAGTAAAGCCTGTAAAGCGTACCCTCTTGGCTGGTGGTGCTTGGGCTGTGCCAATCTGCTGAATGAGGGCTGGGCACACACGTACATACACACTTAATCTTCTTTATAGGGAACTACTAATTTTCATCAAACAAAAGGGAAAGATTCATGTGCAGATGCTGGTGGACAAAATATTTAGCCACTATGGTTCTGTTTCATCCAATTTAAGCAATGTTTGAAGAAAATACTTTTTTGGAGTTCAGAACAGTTGTGCATTATAGACCATGCACCACAACATTAATTTTGCCTGTCAAGGACACCACTTTCTCTTATCCATTCTCTATTTACAAATCTTCAGACTAATACACACAGCAAAACTGAACAAAAAAACCCCAAGTGTACATATTTTTCTTAGAAAAGGAATAGGATGAAGGGAGGGGGAGATCTTCACTGAGAGATGCGTGATAAAAGTTAAAGTCATCAGAATTTGAGTTGTGGCGCATGATGTGTTTTGTATAACTGTTGTGATAACAGTGAAGTTTGAATAAAGGGATATAGAGTAGTATTTTGCTTTCATTTCCTTGCTTTTATTGGTTTGTCATAACATCTGATGTATCTAGCAATACTCTAACTGCTTTACATCTATGAAAATGCATTTTAGTGTTCTGTTTAGTGTAACGATATTTTCATTATATGCTTTTTCTGTCTGCTGCTATCACATCATTGTTATCTTGTGGTGGATAGTTCAACACATTAATTATGTGCTTTGTAATAATATTCTCTTTTAACTTCAAGCCTGTTGTCTTTCAGTTTTCTTGAATGGCTCCTTGCTCTTATATTATGAAAGAGGATAAATAGATGTTCACATTTACCTGTTCAGATTCAACTTAGATTCATTGTTTTTCAGAAATTATGAGCAGTAGCAAAGAATTTCATGTAGAACTGAAAGATTTCGGAGAAATGAATTTAAAATATATGCATGTGTATGCATTCTTGTCTTCCCTACAGCTTATCATACTTTAGGAGCATGACTAGACCTCCATTTGATCTGGGTGTATGTAACTCCCTGATACTTCATCTTCTTTTTGTCTCTGCTCTCTACAGGTCACCATCCTGCATTCCTCAGTAATTATTTTTTATGCATTAGACTTTAGCAAACAAATACATGCTTTTGACTAGGTATGGAGTATCATCATCTTTATTTGTATGCTGTGTTGTCTCTAATGGTCTGTTTCTTTAGAATGACTTTAATCTGACTTCTGCTTCTCTCACAAACAACCCCATATTGAACATACTCAGCATCTTAATACAGGGAAGTTCAGTACAGTTACACAGTGCTTGTCTTACTTTGTTAATAACTGTACTAAAATCAGTATTCCTAAAGTAATGAACAGTATCTTCATATCTAACACGTAAGGTTTTGTTGCTCCTGCAACTAAATTGCAACTGCAAAGTCCCTGATCCATGCAATGGACCTGGCAAATACAAGTAGCTGTCTGTGCCTGAATTCTTACAGGTGGGAAAATTACTTAGCTAAGCACTCACGCTTTTTCTGTGGTGCCAGATGTACAAGTGGAAAAGGATTAGTGTTAACATGGGAACCCTAGCTGTACCATTAAAGACATATCAACTGCTGTGAAATATCTGAAGAATTTGTTCCAAATCTGAGTTAAAATAACTCTGGTAGAAGAAGAGAGTGACGAGGGTGTAGAAATTATCGATATTATAAAAATGACAAAAACTTCAAAAAAAAGAAAAAAGAGGCAGACAGTGGCAGGTGTCATCTTTGGATCTGCAGTACTTTTATAGTCATCTGACTCATGAATTTCTCCCATTTATTACTATCAAAGAGAGGATGAAACAGCTTAGCTTCAAGGCAATACCTAAGCCCTTTACATCTAACTCCAAGCACCTGGCTCTCTTCAGAAAGAAAAGCTATTCATCTGTCAGTCTCCAGCTTGAAACCGGCAGTTCCCAGGCACTGTTTGCCAGGTACAATTACGTCAGTTGGCACAAGACATTAGGCTCACTGTTAAACCATCAGAGTTCTAGGGAAGAACTAAGTTCCCTAGTTTTAAGAGTTAGTACTTTGGATTTCTTTAAATGCCGAGGTTAATATTGCAGGAAGATTGATAGCAAAGGGTACAATAATGAGGTGGTTGTAAAGGTTGCGATCTAGAATCCATCAAAGTCCGTAGCAGAAGATCTTAAGACAATTATGATTTGTTCAGCCTGAATTCAAATGATGCTATACGTTCATCAGTGGATTCCTAGGTCATGTAGAGATGCATTGAGATAGACAATGCTAGAAAAACAAGAAAGCTTTTCTAGCTAGACAAGCTAGAAAAACAACAAAGAGTGAGGGTTTTACTGAATGCTATTTTACTATGCATTAGAGCAGACCAGAAGTACGTACATGGGCAGTTACCACATGTCCATATCTCAGGTGAGGTGTAGTAATTTACAGTTGAGAAGTGGCTATCTCCAGCTGAGCTCTAACAGAATATTCACAGATTATTAGCTTTCCTGAAGCCATTCTGAGAAACGAGTGGTATTTATCATGTTCAACAGTACCTAACCTGTTAAAAAGAAATGCTTCAATTTGTTGTCCACAGAGTACTTAATGCAGTACAGCTAGACTTATAAAATTAGCTCAGAAAAGGAAAAAAGGGGTCAAATATATTGTTTGCAATAAATAGATCCCAAGCGTACCTCCTTTGACTTTATTAGGCATACACTAGGGATGAACTTGGCTCACTCTTTCTCCGGTTGATACTAACCTCCAGTTGCTGATGCCATTATTAAGTTAATTGTTTGGATCATCAATCTGTGTCAACGAAGCTTTCAGAGTGCTTGATGAGATTTCAAGCATCAAGCTGTGAGGCATTAAGAAATGATGAATTTACATCCAGGTAAAACGATGCCCTTCAGCTATAATAATGAATCACTACTTTGTTTACAAATGGGTATTCATCATGAGACATGGCATGCACAGACATTTTTGAAGGGGAAAGGCATTAGCACAGTAAATGATCTTTGCAACTAAAGCTGAATACACAGCAAAGTGAAAAAGGAGAGCATGTCAAATTATCTTTTCAGAAAGGAATTATGAATGCAAATTCACAGTGGTGTTGCCTGACCCATATTTAAATATTAACAAAAGATACAATTCAGTATTAAGATGTTCTTTTTCAGTAGAGACAAATCAACACAATATACTTCTTCTAAAAGTTTCATTATTGAGTAGAATTTCTCAGTATACACTTTTAGATCCTGGAGTAAATACTTAATCTTTTACTCAAAATGAAAGCCTACTTCCTCTAACAGGCAGCAGGTGCCAGTGGCCTACTTCCCACCATTCTGGCAGCCAAAGAAGATTCAGCTATGTTGGCTGTCCCTCCCCATGCTGCTTCTGCCATTGGGCAGGAAGATTGATATCATTTTGTTAGGCCTGTCAGCCCAAATAACTGTGTGATCACATCACAGGTAAATTTAGTGTAATTAGTTAGTCTCACAAAGGCAGTGAAGATACTACTGCACAAGCTCAAGCAGCCAGAAAGCGTGCACGGAATTGCCAGAGGTCTGATATTGTGATTGCCAGCAAATTACTAATACTGGGCAGATTATAGTTATCAGAAGTATGCCCACCTGTCTTGTAATCATACCTGGATCGTGCCTTACAACTCTCTATTTGGAATCTAATTTATTAGTGTTACGACTCCGGAGTCGTCAGTACTGTCTAGAGAAGTATCTTCCATGCCATAATGTCTGAGTTCTTATGACACATTTCTAGTTATCCAGAAAACCCACTACATTGGTATTTTACAGTAGGTTATTCAGATGAGCAGTTATTGAACCAACATTCAGTACTGGGGATGTGTCAACACGAAGAGTTCCACAAAGCTGGAGTATAAACCAGAGACATATTAATACCCCAGCAATGAACTGCTGCTGTGAAGATCTGGATAAGACATTTGTTAATTCTAAAAGCACGTAGCCTCTCACAATCTGTTTTTTTGGGGAGAGGAATATGCTGTACAAAATGCAAGCATGGAAAAGTCTGTAATCAAATGATCCAGGCTAGTTACCGTCATTCTTACGATTAAATCCTAAGATTCCTGAAGCAGCCTTCTTAGGATGCCCTGTGTCCAAAAGTCCTTAGAGTAGTCTTGGAGGATCTTTTCAGCAATCAGGTCGCAATTGTCTCAACGGCTCAAGTTGACAAGAAAACAGTGCCCTGGTCAAAGTGATGCATTTTGATGGAAGTTTTGGTGTAGAGGCATTAAGTATTTCTGCTAGATAACCAGTGATTCTGAAGTTAAGGAAAATTTGTTCTTTCCTCAGGGTATGAGGAAGGAATTTGTGAAGTCAGTGTGCTACCAACATTCATTGTTCTCCTTTCTCTGTGCAAAATGCTTGTCAGCCTAGCCACTGAGGAGAAGGGCAGGAAACCTCAAAATAAACAGTAAGACTTTCATACTGTTAACATGTTAGTTACCTATGACACTAATCACATAAATCCCAGGACTTGTTAAATTTAAAATAGAACTGACACAAGTTTCAAGATAGAAGGTAATTTTCCACCTTAAATTTGAAATGTGCTTGCAAAAGTTTTGTTTCTGAAAGGAAAGGATGGGTAAGGGATGGCTTTGTCTTATTTAGAAAGTGCAATAAAATTCGGAATCATTTTATACAGCTTCAAGGAAGTAATATCTACAGTGACTATATGTTAACAATGCTCAATACCATCATGCATTATTGATTATTTTTCATGAAGAAAGGCATTTTTTTTCCCCTTAGTTGCGGAGTCGTCTGCCAACATTCTGTGAAAAATTACAAATAGCTCTAGGAATTGTTTACATAAGGCAGGAGTATCCTTGCAAAGATAGGCTGGAAATATTGTAACAGTTCCCATTTCTACAATGCATCACTAAAGAATCACCATTGTGTTCAGAATTTTAATTTACAAACACAAGTGATTGTAGTTCATTTGGCTGAAGCAATTAGTGTTTGTCTGCCTGGCATTCTCTCGGAGATTATTGCTTCTGCAGCAAGAGAAACCACACATGAAACAAGTTCTGAACAACTGCTGTTTACTACCCAGGATATTAAAGTAAACCCTAAGCAGCATCAGTATAATTTGGTATGGTGAATGGGGTGAGATGGTGAACCATCTGTGATGGTTCAGGAGTTGTTCCTGCTGTGGGAGCAGAACCTTTCAACAGAGAGGCAGGGAAGACAGCCGACAATGGTAAATTCTACTGTCATCTGACTGTAGCAATAATAATGAGCCTCCTCAGATGTTTCTTATTAGTCTGGTTTAACTTATTTTCAAGCAGAAGTGTTTGTGTGTCAGAAACTAGGCACGCTTCATCTGAAATTCTAGCCCTGTACCTTCAATGGGCCTTTACTACCAACTCATTTAGTATAACCATCTTGCATTTTTTAGCCTGTAATTACTCTCTATAATTTTACTGAAAAAAAAATTTTTCAGTCTATTGCTGAGAACTCTGATTTTTTTGAATAATGTTGCCAGTTTGCATCATTCACATTCACAGTAAGACTTGCAAAATATAAAACAAAGGTGTCTGTAACACAGTACAACAAAGTAATGCATCTGGAGTTACATAGAGGGAGCTCTTGCTTCGTTTTTCCAATGCAGTAATGCAATAAATATTTCTGGGCAATGACACGTTCTGAGTCAGGATGAAGATTATTTGTAATAGGTTAAAGCAATAGCACCCAACAATATTGTAGCATTTTCTAACTTTCTCATTTATCTGATACAGAATAATTCATTTTCCTTAAAATGCAGGTGTTTTCAGCTGCTATTTGTTTCATATACAGAAGTTAAAATAATAAACTCTGTGTGACATTGAAGCTTCATGATCCCCCATTGCTCAAAGAAGAAATTTCTCCTTCTAGTATGTATAAAATAAGAACAGTAAACATACAAAATTATCAGCAGAAGAATTAATACTTGTCATGAACCTAGTGTAGTTTGGTTCCTCCCTTTATCTTGGATTTGCAACTATTTGTTTGGTTCCCATCATTGTTAACCTGTTATTTAATCTGCAGATGCAGTTCAAAACCTTTCATCTGTTCAGTGTGCTTGTTGTGTTTCAATTTGCCTTTTCCTGGAGTTGTTTGCTTTTCAGAGAATGTTTGAAGTCTAGCTGCTAAACAAACACTAGAAAGAATGAGGTTTCCTTCCCTGTTACTTATATGGGAACTTTAAAATTCATTTTTATCACAGATATGTGAAAGCATTTTCTTTCCTAGGGAATCAGAGAGGGGAACATGTTTCATAGGCCCTTAGAGTGGCAGACAGAGTTCTGTGCAAGGAAAAGAGAAACTTGAACCAGAATCTTAGGCTGCGTGTACTAAAAAACAAATACTCTTATGGGTGTGATTTTCTAAAAGTAGCTGACCTCTCTTATGTATCAATTTTCTACCTGGCATTGTATTCATCTTACAGTTGTTTACAGTCTACAAGGTAGACAAAGAAGTATTTTTAAAAGTTGTTGGTTACGCAGCAGTTTTTTAAGAAAATGACACCTGCCAAACACAGCATAGCTTATAAAATAATATTGTATAATATCTACAAGCTTTGACATTCTTTACAATTCAATATGCTGGTTTTTTGTCCGATAAGCTAGAATAGTTATGTGAACTGGCTGACCATCAGCCATGAAGGGCTAAATAAGCTCACTGCTCAGACAGATGCTCTAGTGAGTTCTGCTAGCTGTGTTTTGAGGTGCAGGTGTGTAGCATTCTCTCACATCGCCATTCTCCCTGTGTGAGTTATTCCGATAAATCTGTAGAGCATGAAGGATTTAACACACATCTAGAATAAATTAAGATAATTTCAGTAAGGTCAATGAAGCTCTTGTCTATAGAGGTGAAGGTTTGTTACAAAATCTTTCGAAATACTTTAGACAGCAGAATTTTTTGTCATGTGGATGGTTTTGAAACTCCTAGGAAGTAGATTCACTACTTTACATGTTTACATAAGTTTACAATAAAGATGTCTGCACTTGCATATCTCTTTAAAATATTTTATGGGTCTGCAAGTAGGTGTTTACTGTAATAGACACAATCTGAAGCTTTTACTGATCCAGCAGCATCAGTAAAGCAGAATCAGTGGTAGGAATCAATGTTGCTGAAGGTCAAATGCTGTTCACTGATTGCTGATTGCTGAAGAGGCTCCTTTTGACGTTGCTTGTCTGAGAAAGTGTCTTCATCTTTTGGGAACAAGAGCCCAATACTCCTGGGCCACCTAATTTCAGAGTATCCCAGGACAGGGAGACAGGGTCACCTCATCCAGTTCCTTGTTTGCTTTTTGTTGGAGGACTGCAGTATATTGTGGCCCTTGGAAAGCAATTCTTTGGAGGCTGTTTATAAGGTCCTGTTCTGTGTAAACACTGAGGAAGGATATTTTGGCCTGGGAAACAGTACAGCATATTCCTGGCTTTTAGCAGGAATAAAATGTGTATCTCCTGACTTGGTCCCCAGATTCTACTGCTCTTCCCCTCTTACATAAACTAAAGAAGGATTTCTTCCTACTTGTTCCTTGCAGGTGGTCTGCTCTGTACCGCTGTGGTGTTAAGCTCTGTAGAGTCCAGGTTAGGGTTGTAGATTCTCTTTAAGGCACAGGCTTGTACAACCTGTCAGGTGATGAAGAGAGCCTGCATGTGAGGCATTCTGGTGTGCCTTACCTCTGCAGGACATGGGTCAGCTTGGGATGGGGACAGGAAACAATGTCCTGTTTGATGCAGATATTCCAGCAGGCCAGCCCTATGAAGACAGATACAGGACACTCTACCTCATGAAAGCTGTTAGCTTCCAGAATGTAGAAGGGTCCTGGGAGGACAGTGTAGATGTCTGCTAATGCAGATGTACTGCCCTGGCCCAAGATTTCCACCACTTTTGCTGCAAGACACAGGTGGGGTAAGGTAGAGCTCCTTATGTAGTACTGTATAATAAGGTTGTAGAATAGCTGTGGTGTGGAAAAGTTGGAACTGGAACAAATCCTAAAAGGTCTGCTGTGTGAATGCCGGAAGGACACTTTATGGAGAGGTGCTTATAGGGATGCTTATACTAGAATGACCCTTGGGAATGGTGTGGACATAATCTTTATCACCAACTAAAGGGAAAAATACCAGGGATAAAATTACAGTACTTCTTCTATGTTGTATTATCCCTGAAAAATATTATAAGAAAAGTAACCTGTTAAATGGGATTCTTGGAAAATGTGGGATTTCTTTTTTGGTAAATTTCAAAAGTGGAAGGCAAAAGGAGTAATAAAAAATGAAAGCTTTCTTGCAATTTTTCTTTTTTGTCACAATGAAATTTCCGGTTAGTAAAATGTTCAGCAACATTTCAACCAATGCTACAAAATTTCTGAGTTTAGCTGAATCCAAACATGCTGTTTTCCAAACGGTCTTTACATTTTGCAGTGAGTTTGCAGTAAGCTTTTGTATTATTGTGGGCTGGGTGATCTGTCAAAAAAAACCCCCTTTATCAAAATACCACTAAAAGAAAAATTGAAGAACTGTAGCCAGTATAATTTACAGCCCTACGCTGATATGCATAGACACTTGTCGTCAACATGGATAAATTTCTAGAGTGTCAGTACTAAAATTCTTTTACTTCTGAAAAAAATACAAGGTTGTCCTTTGATTTGTTTATATCATATTTATTATCTAGTAAGCTTATAGTCTGTCCTTCATTTTTGCTACTATGTGCCGTAAATCGAGTTTCCCTGAGTGCAGCCTTTATGTATTACTGTAAGAAAATAATAATAGTTTGTAGAGAATAGTACTAATAACAACAACATTATTCCTGGAGGAAAAAAGGGATGTTTTCTTGAACTTGAAGATCTAAGAGATTATGTTCCTTGACCAATGGTCACTGATTTGCCTGGCTAAGCAATCAAAAAAACTGCAACTCTGTCCTATAGTAATGACATTTTATAATCATGCAATCCACAATGTTTGATCCCAGATGAGAGAAAACTCATATTTTTCTACATACTCTTACTGATAAATGAGTCTTGAATATAGACATATACATATATATGTATGTGTTACAATGTTTCTGCATTAACAGTGTAACCTTTTAAATGCTTGCATTTACAGTGCCTGTTTGGAGATAATTACAGTAGTCATTGAGTTACTTGTGTATACCATGAGTCTTCACTCTGACTTGACTCAGTTTTTGTTCCAGCTTTTGAATGTTCTGTCTTGAATTTACTGGTTTGCATAAAGAATAAAACACAAAATGTGGGATTGAGATATTTCTGATTATCCCAAGGTACTGCTTTCCTTTTGTTTAAAATTCCAGTTATGTATACAGAATATTTTGGTAAATGCTGCCTTATTTGGTGCATATATACTCCTCAGAGTAGCAAAGCCCAAAAGATTTGAAACAGAAATTCATGCTGAGAGTGGCAAGTGAAATAAGAATGTTCCTGGGTCTAGAAAAGGGATAGAAAGGATCATGCTAGAGAAATGCTACTTCTGAAGCATAACTTTTAATCACTGCTGATCAAGTTGCACTGCAGTTCTGGGTCTTGAAAAAATCAGAAATAGCTGATGGCAAATCACACTTTCATGAGAGTTCTTGGCATGAAGCAGGCATTTCTTATGACATTCGTTCAGAATAGCCAATGAATTATGTCATGCAAACTTGTTGCAGATGAAAAAGAGTGATAATTTGAGCTACTTTTCTATAACTAATAATAACAAGTTAACAAAGTCACATGAAAATATTGTCACTATGCTTGGATTTAGTGAACCTAATTGTAAAACTTTGTATAATTTTGCATTATGTGCTGAATTTAATTTTCATTGACGTACATTTTGTAAATTGATGCAACTTTTACAGTCAGTAAAAAATTAAAATATATATAAATCCAAAAAAGTAGCTCATATTCATAAAAAGATATTATAAAAATAATCTGTTACATACCCAATGCCCTAACACTTACTTATTCAAAACTGAACAATGACTGGAATCTATCCAAATGCAGACAAATGCTAAATACTGCCAGTATACTGCCAGTATAAAACCAGTCTCTCTTGCTAGTATTCAGTGTCCCTAAGGGAGTAGTGACCCGTACATTGCCATCCATAATAGCTACTTTCCCAGGAACAGAGGGGAAGAGAATGTTTGTACAACCAACTTTGGTAAGTTGAATTGCTTTTTCTTCATATTTTATTGTGGTTTAGTGGCAATCAATGGACCCGGAGAGAGGACTGTCTTGCTAATTGAGGTTTCAGAGGCAGAGACAGAAGAATCAGTCAGAGCAAGTGTTAACTCTCTACTCCTCTGTTACGCTACCTTATTTTCTAGTTTGCTTTTATATTGTCCTTTCTGTCCAGCAGTGAGTTTCTCACTGTTCATTTGGTTTTGCTGTAACTTAGAACTCTTTATCATCTTATTTGGAATATCATTACACAGCTCAGTTTAAATTTGGTCCTTTTGAGCACTGAAATATGAACCCTTATCACAACTGTCCAGAGCCAAGATTGTATATGGGAGACAAAGAAGAAAAGGAGTCCAGGAAGTCTTAAATTAGGATTTTCCCCATCTCAAACAAGGCCTACAAGACAAAAATACCCCCACGGTTCTTAGCAGAGGAGGATGTTTCTGATAGCAATTGTCTGATTCAGACAAATTCTTAAATAAGGATAAGGATAAGCAACATAACTCATTAAATAAGTACTCTTCCCCTTTGACACAAGTTCCACATTCTCTCCAGAGTTTATGACCATGGGAAAGGAAGTACAAATGTTCCTAGACTTTTATGGGCCAGACAGGCAGAATCTGAGCTATTCCAGAGGAGCCTTATCTTCCTCTTCCATGTCACAGTTCTGTCCTCTAGTTCATGAAGACAAAAAGCTATTCACAGCATGTCTAGAAAGATTCAAGAGCTGAAGAAAATCCCATGCACTATGAGAACACTGTAGATGGGAAGGGCCTCCTTCATTACAAGCTAATAGCAGGAAAGGATTTTTTGTCCTTAATCAATATGTACAACTGCATTCATTGATAGAGATGAATTGTAAGATCTTGCTTTAGCAGAGCAAGAAGATTTCACTGGTGCCTTGTCTTTTTTTTTTCCCTCTTGTTAATTTTTTTTTTAAATCAGGACACTCCTCTGTATCTTAGTAGGTGGAAAGAAAGCAGCAGAAAGCAATGGGAAAGGTAGGGCTGTCAGGAAGAGAGGACACTGTTGCAAAGAGGATGTTACAGAGACAGGCACAAAGGTTCCTTAGTGGGGTCTATAGCTGAAGGCATACATCACCTTTAATGGGGGGAGCTAATTCAAGAGAAAAAGTGTGCAGCAGGTGATGAAGGATGAAGATGATGACCATGACAATTTTACACCATGCTGTTCCTCTAGTACTGTACACTTTTCATGAGAATTTGCTCAAACTCCCTACTAGTACTTCTTGTTTCTGATGCTATTAGCAATGACTGGAGTATGCTAAATAGATACAAATGTTGCACTCTGATAGGTTGATATGTTATCGAATAATGTTTACTGAATATTTAAATAACTATTATCAACTTTATTGTGCCTTTTGTTGTGTGTTTTGATTTTCCCTGGAACTAAGTAAATTTACAAAACAAGAGGTAAGAAACAGAGAGGGAAAGAGTGGTGATTCTTTTGCCAGTGGTAGTTGCTTCCCATAAGAACCTACCACAAAGCACATTTGATGACAATGGGACTGAATCTTCCAGTTGGGCATCCTCTGAAAGGAAAGAAATTCTGTGATCTGATCCAAGGTACAATAAGTAGGGCTGACAGGGAAGTTCACATGAACAGTGTACTACAGGTCTAAACTAAAACCTGAATGCAGATATGCCCTATGAAGAATAACTTGGTGGTGTTACAGAGACAGGTGAAATTCCAAAGTGGGGGTCAGGGAGGAGGCAGAGATCTCAGAGAATCACAAGTTGGACAATTGAAGTTGCAGGCTCTGATTTCCTCACTCCTTATATGAGGGCTGTGACTGCATTCGTTGTTTCTCTCCACAGACAAAAAGCAGTCACAGCTGAAGCTTGGAAGTAGGTTACTCCTGTCAGTGTGTGCTAGGTGTGATCTGAAAACGCCTGCTAGATCTGGACTCTGAATTTGCATGGTGCTTGTTTCCTGAATGATACCGGGCTTACATGGAAATTAGGAGCTAATCTCTGCCAAGCATATCAGTTCTGGGTTTGAACAAGAGCCTACCATAGAAATGCTATCTGCATAGGTCAAGCAGGGCAGTGCTCAGTGAGTCAGGCACTTCCGGTGTTTGGCAGCAACAGATTTTTATTGTGATTTTTAATCTAGACATTTTGGTTATTCCTGTGTGCTTATATCTCTTTCTCAAGAAGAATGGAATTCATAACTAACACATATATTTGGTGGTTTTGTATTAGAAGCGTTCCTGGTGATTATAATAATGATTAAAGAGCTGTCCTGTTAAGCACTGTACAAAATATAATGAGGGACAGAGCTCTGAAGGATATAATATCAGAAAGGCAGAAGAAAAAGAGAAGAGGTGAAAAGCCTTATCTTGTTTCAGTAGTAGAACAAGGAAAAGAACGTTTGTCTCATTAGTCTAATGGCACTTGACCCTATGTTGCTGTGCTTTGTAATAGAATTGTTTATTCCCTTCACTGGTGCTGTGTGATGGTGATGGTATCATGATGCATCATTTAATTGTTTAACTTCTGTGTATATTTTTTGCTACCTTTTTTGCAAGGTAACTTGTTTTCAAATATACTTCATTCTTCTAACAACTTCTGGCCCTTTTTGTGCTTACCTCTTTGGCAACTACAAAGTTTGCTGTCTCTGGCCTGATTCTGTAAAGTACTGAGTTCCGTTAACTCTACTAACTCAAGCCTTAGCTTCTTCCAGGATCAAACCTTGTCTAACTGCAACATAAATGATCTGAATTAAAGACTGTAATACAACAGTTGAATTACATTTCACTGACAAGTCGATCAAGTTGCAATTGTAGAAGTATTCAGCAGTGTAGAATTCTTAATCTTTCTTGATGAATCATTAGAAATGTTGATGTCTGCACTAATGTAAGTTCATAATCTGCTTTCTGAGGTCACCTTATCCAACTCTTCTAATATCATTATTTGCTCTGCTTATTAACAAAGAAATTGCATTCTCATATATTTAACTTAAAAGTTGATAAGCATAGCCTGTAGATAGTGGAAGGAGCTGCCAATTCATTATTGTAAGAAGTGGAGAGTAGAGAATTATCAAGAGAAAATGCTTACACAGATACCCAAAAGGAACATTTGGACACATCAGCTATATTAGCAGAGTTAATTGTTAAGCATGACCCAACTCCCTTCAGTCTAATTACACCAATCCCCAAATTCCATGGAAAAGCAACAACTGAGCAATACACAGCTGGAAGGAGGGCTTCAAATGCAGCTGTCTTGCTCTTTTTAACAGAGGATTAAAAAGATTCAAGAGATCATTATGATAAACAGAAACCTTTTCCTCATGTAAACTGTGGGGACAGTCTGCTTGCTCTCTGCTTTCTCATGAGTGTTCAGAGATAATTAGAACATGTAAATCTTTTCTCCAAAAACCCTATGTAAGGCAAAAACTGGCTTGTTACTGAGTATAACAACTTTGTTCCTGAATGCCATATCGTTCATAGCTCAGCAAATTCAGTATTGCTCTGGTGACTCTAACTGAAAGCAGAACCTATTATTTCATCATATCAGAATAATTTTTTCTGTAGACTTAAACTGTTTTGTTTGAAATTACTTTTTTTGTTTCTCTTCCAAATGCTTCCTGCAAATTTTGTAAATCTCTTTAAAAATGAAAAATACTGGTTTTTTTTGTTAAATTCTTATTTAAAAAGTACATTTCAACTGACTTATTACATGAGGTTTAGGACTAATATATTCAAAAACACTTTTTGTGGACTGATCTGAATCACATGTATATATATTAAAATGATATCTGACTTTTTTTATATGACATATTCATTCAGCACGAGTAATTCCTGTTCCTTGACATTTCTGTTTTCTCTTCTCTGTAGAAAATCATATGGATATAACAAAAAAATACATTAATCTTTTAAAATATTTTTAGCAAAACAAAGAATTATGTTGCCAGGAAAAAAATATGTCATTAATCTTCTATTTGTCAGCATTCCTTTGTTTTGAGACTTCTCTTTTTAGAGTATAAATACTATGTGTATTGTACAGATATCCGGTACTGAAATGGAACTGCTAGTGCAGTTGACAAAGAACTGGATTTTACTCAGCAAGAGCATTAAGTCAAGGTACTAGTCAAAAAGTAACCTGGCCTTTAAAGCATTCTCAAACCCGACCATCTATAGACATGAGTTGAATATAGGAAAATTTGTCACAAGATTGCAAGCATGTCACCTTTGTATGACGAGTAGAATTTTCAATCCAAGCTGTCTTAGTTTGTTGTCTAGTTCACGTGACAGTATTTGGCAAGGAATTACGGCATCCACTGACATGCAGAACTGGTGCTACTAACAGGGGAGAACTCCAAAGATGGAGCTGAAGTGCCCTTGTTCCTTTATGTACCTGATGATAATCCTGTGTAAGAATAGGCTGTATAAGTCTTCTCTTTTTTGCCTGATCCTGCATTAGAATATGATAACTTGCATTTAACACTGCAAGTTTTTTTGAATCGCACTCAGTATAGAAATAAGATATCCTGTGTCCTTTGGGAAGATTGGCGGTCTGGCCTCTACAATCTGGAATCTCATCACAGTTTCCTGGAGCTTGTAGAGTTAAAAATGTACCATGTCGAACATGACTTTACAACTTTGCTTGCCTGATGAGTTTTCTTGTCTGGCCTGATCTTGTCTTTTCATATGTACTATTTTACTATGATAGCATACAACTGTCTTCTGGGATTCTTTCTATACTAGGATACAATGATGACATAAAAAACCCAGATAAGTTAATTTTTATTATATCCTAGTAATGCTGAATTTTGAATAGAATTCTGCTTTGATTGTGATATCTTATGTACTGGTCTCTTACCAACCAAACTATTTTAACTTGACCTTCACTTAATAATTGCAAAAAACCACTTGCTGGTTCTCTTTAATTAATTACCTGTATTTCCTCCTTGCTCTAAACTTTGTAGTAAAGTCTCATTCACAACTTAATAGGTCATAATACCTTCCAGATACCATAATCTGTGATGGAATACTAGGTAAAATGAAAGATATTTGATAGCAGAATTTATTATGATAATATTCAGTTTTATTGTAAGTTGATATTTTGCAGTAATTTTGCCTTTATTCTTTGGTTGTTCAACCACAGTCAAATCTGATCCAGCTAAAAAGATGCTTTCAACATGTCTTCTTTCTTAGGAAATGTTGAAGTTGAAACCTTTAAGACTACTTACTAAACCTTTTCCTTTTAAAAAATTTAAATAATAATTTGGAACAATTTCAATACCAGCTAGTATGTCTCATCCATGTAAACCACTTTCAATCTAGCAATTATCTACTTTGAACTGAAGGACATAATCCCTTATTAGAAACATATCAGCAGGGTGTGCAATTTCATAACTACTCACTGCCAACTAATAGAAAAAGTCTTTCTACAATAGGAATTTTGTTTTGTTTAGAGAAAGGTAATTCCATTTGCTTGAGATTTCAAAATTTGATATCCTTCTAGTCCTAAATGAAACTATCTAAATTATTAGTAAAAAAACCAGACCCTCCTCTGGGACAAAAAATCAGTCATTTTAGGGTTCCTAGAGTCATACTTAAGAAATACAGGACCCAAAAGCCCAAATGCTCTCACCTTTAATTCAAACTGTGCGTTTCTGCAAATTCTTCAGGACCCTGGAAGACTTCACTTTTGTCTTCCCATGTAGTCCACAAATGGGCATCTCTGAATCCATGGATTTAGGAAGCCTAGGGATTTTTGTGCTGAGGGCTAATGGAGAACAATTTGTATAACTTTGATTAGAAACCAGAGGTTTCTGAGCAAGCATGGTTCTGTCGGAAGTTTGTCAAGTGTTTCCACCAGGTGCTTTTCATTTGATGATTTAGAAAAATCTAAAGCAAATGTTTGTAGGATTTTCCTCTGTGGAGTTCAAAGAGTGGACTTTAAACTTGTATGCAGAAGGCTGCATTTGTTTCAGTTAGAACTGACTCCCACTCATTCGATCACATTTTAAGATCTAATCTTTGTTGTCTAAATTGTATTTCTCAGATCCACCCTGTGCAAGGAGGTAATGAGAAGCTGTGCAGTCCATGAGCACACCAGGAAATGAATTATGACTCAGAAACACAATTTCTCTTGTGCTTTTCCCTTCCCGTTGTGTGGGACTGTGGGACTACCCCACTGGTTTGTATGGAGCAGATTACTTGCTGTTGTTTAAATGGCCAAGTACTTTGGCTAGCAAGTATCAAAACCTCACCCTCAAGCATGTATATGGGGAGAGAGAGGAAGAAGAATAATGAATATTCAACTTGATGAAAGATGATATTGCTAATAAGCTTATTCATGCAAAGTAATATTCTGCTTATGGGAGCAATAAGAATATCTGTAAAGTATGGTTCCTTACTAATAGTAACAGAACCTACCTTTGATCTGATATTCCATACTGTCATTCCAGTGATCCAATATTCCAACCAAGGTATTCTTTATTTTGCAAAGGCTGCAGCTCAAACATGAAAAACATTTGTCTTGAAATTATTTCTTCATGTCTAGGACTAAATGTATTGGTTGTAGTATCTTACTATCTAACGTATCATGTCAATTTTGGTTCTGAATGATACATTACTTTCTTTGTGATTAAATTAAATATGAGAACTAACACTTTCATACATCTCTTTAAGCATTCTCCTTATCTCCATAAGCACAGTCAATAAAAAGTCATAGCAATGTATGCGTTTCTCCAATAGTACAAGGAAAAAACATTCCAGAACTAAAGTAGCAAAAGAGTACATTCTACAGAAGACAACCTTGATTTTTTGACAGTTACTTGCTGCCAACCCAAGCTGAGCAACAGGTTTAAAAAAATCCCAGATTACTCTCTGTATTCAAAGGCCATATTTCAAAATGAAGTGAAATTAGGTAGTCCTTTTGTTTGCTTTGTAAATGTAAAAAACCTTTGTTTTCTTTGTTGGCATGTAAATGCTGGAAAGCATTAAGCCAACATGAATACCCCCAGAAACATACCTGCCTTGGTGCATGTCACGTTGCACTGGACATGAAAATTATGCTTGATCCAGAAAAATAAACATCTTAAAAGAGAACAGCTGATTTTCAGCTGCTGGACTTTACTAAAAGCTTACCCTAAAGGTGACCTCTAAAGATTTAGCAAAATATACATTGGAACAGGTAGAAAACTTTCCATTCTACTAACAAATGTGCTGCAACTTCAGCTAAGGTCTGTGTGAGTTACATGATTTTATAGGCACAGTTGGGCCTTTCTAAACACAATAAAATGTAAAATAGAAGGTCAATAGTAAGATTTGCGTTCCTGGATAAATATAATTATTCTTATAGGAAATAATGTGCATGCTATAGAGGTCTAGGCATAGATTTACACAGGTTTGTTTATCTTTATTCAGATCTTGGCCTACATATACTACTTTGCAACAGAAAACAAGCTGATTGATTTCCATGGGAGGAAAATGCCATTTTTTTCCTTTTACAGAACAAGTATGTAAGCAAACTCTGCTTTATATGACTAGTATTACCCCCAGATCAACATCAGATTTAGTGAGGTCAAGATTATTTTTTATGCAGTGTGCATGCATTCAAATATGCAATCTGCATATTAACTTCCAGATAAATTTCTGAGAATGCCAAGGAAGTACTAATTCAGAGCTGATGGACTGAGCAGCAAGTGTCAATACCACATTTCAGGGTTTTTAATCACCCAATAACAAAGAAACATATTGACATAAAGTGATACACCAGCCTCGTCCTTCTTGCAGTGATTAAGCACAATTGGCCTTGTATCTTCTGACTTCTTTGTAATAAAATGCAAAACCAGTCTGAACTAGAAGAAAAACTCAGGGTCTAATTAACTGCCGATTTTTAGTAAAGCTTGATTAGTTCTAGTCAGTGGAATCTTTTATTGACTTTGCGAGGGCTGAGAAAGGAACTTTGTCACATCCATCAGAGTTAACATGAAGAAAGAGAGATTATTATCTCTTTGGACTCAATTTGGTTTTGGCTTTCGCTCTTGTTTCCCAAACCTTTGTTTGAAGCTCAGATGGAAGAAGAGAACTGAATTAACTGAACAAAGGGAGGCCAGTATTAAATCCAGAGAAGTGTGTGATTGCCAGTGTTCCTGTGAGCTTGATTGTTGTAGGTGATGAGAGCATAACTGGACATCTAAGCAGCTACTCCCACAGAGGGGATACTAGTTTTGATTTTTCTTCACATTCTTCTGAGTGGGAGAGGCTCTCAGAAGAGACAACAGATTCTGTTCCAGAAAGCCCATAGGCACCCTGTATGGAGGCTTACCTCTCACTATTTCTCTTTGACAGTAGGCATATTCCTGATGGAAACATTTTGATATAAAAACTCCCTTGCGCATGCAAGCTTTCTTCTAAGAAACATTTTTATATTGTGAAAAATGGATTTTACAATATAAAAAGCACTTAAACTAACAGTCCACTTTAACTCGCCTAATAATGTTTTATTGGACTCATGAGGGCATGTTACTGTGCATAGTAGTTTGCACACTCTCAGCATCCATGGAGTTTTCTTCAAAGCATCATCTTTGTGACTGAGAAATGAAATGAATAATGTAACAGCCCTCTCCCTAGCTTTCATGTCTGAGACTCATTTATATACACGTATACTGACTAGATATGTAGTCTGAGGCAGAATTTTCAATCAGAGGATACCTCTGAATTATTTCTGAGAGTGATTCAAATTGGTGATAGAAAGAAAAACATACATTGAGGGGAGAGAAGGGTGGAAGAATGACTGGAGAGAAGGAGATGGTAGTAATATAAAAATATTTATCCTTCCATTTTAAAAAGTATGATAAAACAGAAAATATTTTGCTATTGCATACATTTTCACAGCAATGAAGTATGGCGTTCTGAAACATCAGAAGAAAAATATTTTTTGTAGGATTGTTACTTTCTTATCATGATAGACTAGTTTTAGCTAGAAATAGCTTTATACGTTCACTTATTTAATATAGCACATTTTGTACTAAGTTCTCGTACTTTTGGCATTCCAGGCATGAAAGCGTATGTCCTCAAACTGTTTGGTGACTGAATGGCACAGAGATTGTTAATAGTGCACAGGCACCTTCATTTAGACAATAGAGTAATAAATCTTCAGGTTCTCTTGCCCATTTCCTAGCAAACAGAGGCTTTGAGTAATGTCCCAAATAAGGTTACTTCTGTTGCTTGTATTCACATATATCTGTATTTCAATTTGAAATGTACCTTTCATTAAAAAATAGGGAAGCTGGTTTTTAAAACCTAAATAGTAACTTTATATGTAGATCTAATTGTAATAAAATGTATGGAAATGTAAACTTTTATTTATCATATTGTATTTAAAAGCAACTGACAGTATTTTCCTATTGATTTATTCCATTTAGTTCAAAATCATGAAGCTCTACAAATATTGCATATTATTTACACACTATTAGAACTAGCTTGGTTTCCTTACTTGATAAATGCTTGCATATTCTCACCATTGATACTGTGCATGTTCATTTAATATCTACTGATAGAAATAGTGGTGATAGCTCCATGAAATTGCTTTCTACCTAAGAGATTGTTTATGCAAATCTTCTCTGAAAGTGAACACAAAAAAATAAATTATTGTAACTGACCAAAGTTCATCCAAACCACAAGACACTGATGGGAAAATAACTAGTCAGAAGATCACGGTAGAAATATTTTCCAAATAAAATAGCTTCACCCATCTCACTGGATGGAAACTTAATAGGACTTTGAATTCCTAGATGTTCCCTTTGTTTACATGGCAGATTCATACCTAGGTTTCTAATATACTGCCTGGTAATTTTATTTTGTGAGATATAAAGTAAATAGGCTGAGTATAGAATGTAAAATTATTCAGACTAACAAAGGAATAATGAGAGAAGTGTTAACTAGCAGAAGAACATCCTGCCTTTTTCAGATTTAGATATACCTAGGTAAATATGGTTAAAAAATACTACCTCATATTTGACTGGTAAGAACTTAACAGTTTTTAACTTAATTTTTCTATTATATAAAATAAGTTGAATGATACTGCTAAACAAGATGTTTTTCTGTGCATGAAATCTAGGAGAGAGTGTCCTGCAGAATTCAAAACTGGTACAAAAGAAATGTCTTTTATTAGGTGAGATAAACAATGTAAGAGAACGAACATTCATACATTCAGAAGTCATATATACTTTTATTTACTCGGACACAGAGATAAAATGATTTGGTATTATGAGCTGCATACTAACATTTTCAATACAAAAGATGTCAGAGTACAACAGTGATTTCATGCTGGCTTTACGAGTCGTGAACCCTTTATGTTTCAGTCTGTGAACACAAAGAAGCTGTGAAACTGCATCCAGTTATATTTGCAAATACATTTTATTGGAGGAAGGTGAATATTGAAAGAATTTTTCAGTCTAATTCAAAGGAATTTACTTGTCCAATTCCCATCCTCTTACAATACAACATTAAACAACAATAACTAGAACCTGTAATATCAGATAATGGTAGACATTAGATATGACTGATATGATGTCCTGCAAACATCATTACCTATTTTCCTATCTTAAATAGTAATAAAAGGGAATAGGGAAAAAGCTGTTTCCTTGTAAACTTCTTCACATCTTGCATGTGTCCCTTTGCAGGAGGCCACTTGGTTGGAAAGTCTACCAAAACCAAGTTTTTGTGATTTAGTTAAATCCCAACATGAACCTTTCAAGTCATCTCTACGTTTTATGGTGACATAATATTTCTGCACACTGAAAAGATTTAGATAAAAGAGCTTAATAACATGTTTTCCCATTGAAGAAAGAGGTTAGTAAATCTAAAATAAAGACAGGAGAGATCGAAAGAATCATGAAGACTAAACTCCCCCTTTGAGAATTAGGTTTGTATTTGCTTTATGTGTCTCTTACCTTACCCCCCCCCCAAAAAAAAATAAACAAAAAAACCCCCTCGAAACTAGTAACTATTTATAGGCTCATAGCAAATAGCTGACTTCAAACCTATTTCTCCTTGCTTGAATTCTTTGACCTTCCTTACCAGACTTCAGTTTCTGCACTGACTGGAACCTCTAAAATCCAGTTAAAAATACACAGAACAGATACAGGCACTAGAGGGAGACATAGGCACGTGAACTTAACCGGTGTATTAACATCATAATGTTTAAGTGTTGTGAGAAATTACTATATAGACCAGATGAAACATTAGTTCTGAAGGAAGTCTTTAAATACAAACACTCTAAGGGTTTAATGTATGATCAGTAATGATTTTGAGAGCTCTAAAGAGTATTTTAAGATCCCCTCCAAATTTAAATCAAGTTGCTTACTACTGAGTTATCTTTTCACTAACATGTCAGCAGTTAGAAATATTCTTTCAAATACACTACAGTACACTGTTTGTAAACTTTAACACTTACAAAAATGCAAGGTAAAGAGAGCATATTATTGCAAGGTCCTTTAAAAGCTCTCCTGTTTAAATCTGCCTGTATACCTATTTCTGTATACAAACTTATTTCTGGTCTAGGCACTATCTGAGAAGGGATATAGACTGATGCTAGACAAATATGTAAAATTCAGTTTGAGATTTTATCATAGATGAAAACTTTTTATTTTCTTTTGCAGAGTATATTTAGAAGTGAAAGATACAAGTTTTCATGTAGGTTTATGTTTTAGTATAAAATGTCACCATCTGTTTTTTATTTTTATTTTTATAAGCTTGTTTGGTAAAGAAAAGTATAATAAATGCATTGTATTATTATTGTAATGATAAATATTTTTAGTTATTTAAGAGATCACTTTACATCCAACCATCTATCCTACGAATGTTTTAGACACAAGGAACATGCACTGTTTATAAGAACCTAATCTTTATCTGGTAAAGCAATCAGTTAAGATCCAGACATTTTGTGACCTGTAAGGGGATATTGAAAGATACATACAATTTGTTTGTGCAAGCCATCTGTATAAAATCAGGATGTTTGCCCAAAGATATACTCAAATCAGATATTCTTCTCAGCCATATTCAACTGTTTGGGAGTAATATACTGCTTTCTCTGCTTTTCCTAATTCCATTGGCAACAGTGATTTGTGCATATAGAATATGGTTCATACACAGCCTTTTAAAAACACAATTACAAAGTTGACATCTTTAGTACGTTTTGCTGTAGTTATTTCATTTTTTTTCAGGGTAACAAAAATATAGTTTCCTGATATATTATCCATGTTAAATTTTTACATAAAACAGTGTTGGTAGGCAGCATTGCCCCATGAAACAATGTGGCTTGGGAACTATGCGCTTTAAAGAGAAATTTAACTCTTACTGCTAGCCCTGTCTCCAGCTTTGGATAATTTCTTAATGCGCTCTCAGAGAAAATTGTCATAATACTTCTGTCTTAATTTCCAAGAAAGCAATTTCTGTGTTCTCTCTGGATAATGCTAGTTTACCGGTTCTTGAGATAACATCCCTCAAGCTCAAAAATGATTACTTGAAAGTAAATAGTTTATTCATGTACCACATATCAGCTGTCACTCAGAAAAACAAAGAAAAGAAAGCAAAGAAAAAACAAAAGAAGGCGGCTGGAGGGGCATAATAGGAAGATGTGCTTTTCCCATCTATAATGTGCGCTTTTGCCTGTATGTGTGTGACATTTTAATTAACAAGATACGTTCTATTAATTTAGTTATAGCTGAGACATTGCACATAAGTTTATTTGTCTATCATTATAGTATAAGGAAGTCTTTTTCAACAATTTGGAAAAGTAAATGAATAGATTCCCACTCTTACTCTGTCTCACCTAGGTATGCAGTGTTCGCCATAGGTCAGAAAACAAATACTCCAAGACTCTCACTAAAATATTGACAGCACATCTTCTCTCTATTTCTGTAGTGGCAAAGTGGGGCTAATAATACGTACGTCTTTTAACTATGAGTAGTCAGCAATGAATGTCTTTACAACATTTTGCAATTGTCAAAGCCCTGGCCATTAGAAAAGTTTTAATCAACTTAAGAAATAGACTATAAAGATATATACTATAAAGTATTTTCTAGATCATTGAATTGTCATTTTAATAAGGTAATCTTTTTATATTCAAAATATATACATAGACAAATACATACATTGATGTTCTTATTTATATATAAAGTAGTTGCTGGCAAGATCATAATGGAAAGTTGATGTTGATTTTTTGCAGTCCCTTTTTCAGTAGTGTAATATTTTTGGTTGATATTTCCCTACAAAAGGTATTTCTAATTATTCAATTAGAAAGCAAGAATAAGAACCACGAAGAAAGGCTCAGAATGAGGTAAAACCATTCAATAGGCATTAAAAAACCCCAGTAGAATAAAAGACTACAAGCCTGGTGTATTTTATTAGAGCCAGAGTCTACCTGCCTGAGGAAAAACATCATATGAATAATTGTTAGGCTTTTGCATAATTGTGTTTATTCCTGTCATTGCCTGTAAAACACTAACTTATAAGAGTGTGAGATCTACTTCATGTTCTTAGTACAAAGGGGCTTCTCCAAAATAACCACTCTGTGCACCCAGAATGTAGATACTTTTGTCAGAAGAAATAGAAATATAAGTAAAAAGAATTAAGACATGTAAAATACTAACTAGACGATGCATTAGGTTTCCAGCATCCTACGTGAGCTGGTGTATACGATCATTCATACATTCATCCTGTATCCTGATCAGCATTGAATTATTTATAAATTGTGACATCATCAGTAGGAGACACTAAGAATCATTTCCCTTCAGTAAATGGGTAGCCAGGCTTCTCACCTAGGGTAGCAGTTCAAGTTACTGCTTGGTATTATACAGAATGCAGGATTGAACCTATTGTTCTCCATCCAGGCAAGTTCTCTAGTTGTGCCATTTGGGGAGTCTTTCATACTTCCTACTTTGTAAAAAAAGACCTTCATAAACAGATGACCACCATTAGGAAACCAAATTTGGGATGTTTTTGATGAAAACCACAACTGAAGGGAAGTGGTTATTTCCAGTCAGGCTAGGTAACTAAACCTCACTCTTTGCTGCCTTTCATTCCCAGCTCCATATCGGGTCCTTATGATGTTTTCATATGTTCTTAATTCATATTGTGCATTACATGAGAAGCTCAAATGTCTAGTTTGGAGTTCAGAATTTAACCTCCATGCATTTCCATTAATCTTTTTACCTTGTGTCTTCCATACCATAAATTCGATTACCTATGTTTTCATTTTCAAATTATTCAACTATCATAGAAAGCATCTCAGCTAATACTAGAATACATCTCAGTAATAATAAAAACCTATTTAACAGATGCATAACAATCATCATGGTAAAAATCTACGGTGTTCAGTGGAAATAACTTCTATATCTTTGAAAGAAAATATCCTCCGTCTTTGAAAGTCTGTATTTGCTGTTGATCTAATGCTGTACAGATGAAGGCTTCACAAGAGCAGGGCTGGGTTGCTGGGGTTTTTCATTCATTCTTTTCTGAAGAGACATGAAAAATGGAAAGCTTCTTTAACACATACATTCATTATACTTCCGATTAAAATAAATGAAAACTTTAACTGTGCTCTCTGAATTAGAAGGAACTTCTATAGCATCAACAATTCTCCCAGTAACAGTTTTTGCACTAAGATAAGTATAGTATACTAGGATCCTAGTATTTTCACTAGGAGATGCATTCACACAGATACATTATAAAGACTCTATGACAAATATCTGCAGTTGATTTCTGCAATTATGATTACAGTATGCACTAACACAGTGTGCATCTCACTAATCTGCCCTATCAGTTCTGGGAAATTCTAATAGCATTGCGAATATTTTGCCCAGATGCCTCTGAACACTCACTGGATGTTCAGGTGACTTAAGTTTACTCTATGGTTAACTAACTGGACTTAATATATTGCTTTATTATAACTTAATGATTGGAAAGATGCTTCATAGTAATTGTAATTACTGCATAGTAATTACAAGCTTTCTTTCTTCCTGAAATATAAGCTATTTATTATTTAATATATCATTTGACTGATGTTGGGAACCTTATGCAAAGATAGGCTGTTGATTTTGGTGTAGTTCACCCTACTTAGTTAACATGGTTGCCTTATAAACTCAGCTAACGTCAGGAAAATTTGATGCTTAACTTGCCTTACAGTATAGCTCTATGTAGGGTCAACTCAAAGTCACAAAGACTGACCCAATTAGGTAAACTCTTGGAGGGATTACATGCATATTCTGGACACTTATTAGCCAGAAGAAAATCACTTTGAAGTTTGAGATCCATAAAGCTGAAGACAAGCTAAATACAAGCTCTTGTATATCTCCGACATTTTAGATAGATTAGTCTTACTAAAACACTTTATAGTTTTATAGGGTTATTTTGGAACAACTGTTTTAAATGCGACTACTAATGAGCTTGGAGTTGCCTAAGCTGTTATTTAGGTCCTTTAGTTTTTTTGAAAACTTGTAAAAAAATCAGGCTGTGTATCACATGCAGGGAATTGCATTCATTAATCTAGGTATAACAAAAAGGTGTTTCAAACACATAAAAGGAGTATAGTAGTTGTGAACTTATTCAAATCAGAACCTTCTAAAAACTAAAGTTTATGTTTTTTGATACAGTGCTTTCATAATTATATGGCAAGATAGTAAATACAGAGTAAGTTTTTAGAAGACAAGATAAATGAAGACTATAGTAAGGGAGATTTTTCTTCACAGCATTCCAATTTTCATGAACAATGATTCCAGGTCTTTAAAATTAAGATTTAAATATTTTCTAGCTAAGCATTACCTTAAATTTAAATGGGATTTTGTAAGAATAAACAATCAAACGCTAAACATTCAGCTTTTGGATTT
Source organism: Ciconia boyciana (assembly GCF_034638445.1). NCBI lineage: Eukaryota > Metazoa > Chordata > Aves > Ciconiiformes > Ciconiidae > Ciconia > Ciconia boyciana. The sequence goes on from NC_132938.1 coordinate 40,225,109, forward strand.
GTAATTGGTGAGTTAACATTGCACACTCTTGACTCATAATTGCCATCTTTGAGAATGTTAAAACAAAGTTGAGACTGCCAAAATTATAAATTAATCTTAAAAAACATTTTTTAATATACTATTTATTGATGATGATTTTAAACTTTTGAAAATAATGGTTTATCAATGTAATAATAACTATGAGGGTTAAAAACACCGTTTAATTTTTAAAAGAGGGATTTTCTTATTTTGCTTATTACTGGTTATAGAGAGATTTGTAATAAAACAATCAAAATTCTTTAAAGCTCTATAGTGACAAAGAAAAAGACAAATGTCCTGTCTCAAAATACTTACAATTAAAATTAAACTGAACAAAAATCAGTATGAGGAAAAATACTTATGAATGAAAGTTGTTGTTTTCAGGGGATACCTTAAACATATCAACAAGTTACACAATTCAGTGCTTCCTATTTTATTCTTAGCCAAAAGGACCAGGGATGGAGTACAAAACGCTGTTAAGGCTTCATTTCAATAACAGAAAACTGAATTATCCCAGGAAAATCAGAAAGAAATTGCTTCAAAATAGATAAAACCTTTTGTCCCTACTGCTTTTTCAGGAGTCCTTTTGAAAATCTGTAACATATTGTGTTTAAATATAATGAAAAAAAGAGCTTGTGTTTACCTCTTGCAGTCCTGTGCCAAATTTAAGTCACGCATTTGTTTGAGAGTGCAAGGTAGATTGAATATTGAACAGAAAACTGGTAGACAAGCCAAATTCAATTGCTTGAGTAGACAAGCCAAATTCAAGTGCACTTCTGTGACTGTACCAGAGTTACACAGCAGCCAAAAATTGTGTTTAGAAATGTGAAGGATGAAGTATTATGTCAGATCATGTATATATTTTTAGTGATGTCCTGAAGGGACACTATTGAAAAGAGAAACCGATAAGGACAATTTCATTTGAAGCTATCACTTAGCTATCAAGGTCAGTTGCTTCATTTTCTCTGAAAATTTGGTTTTCTTTGATTTTGGTGATGGGTGATTTGTGACACTGTTTCTGTACTCAAAACAGAAGTTAGACAAAAGGAAATTATTATAACATTCAAAAATAATATTTGCTATCGTCTGATGTCGTTGGCCTTCTGCGATGCCAGTTTAGCTTATCTAGCCAGAAGAGACTCAACTATTTAAAACATATAAAAGTGTCATTGTTTCAGACAGACAGACAAGAGAGCATTATTTTATCTAGAAATTCTACTGGGAGCTCATACTGACAGGGACAAGCCATTAGCAATAGTCTAGCTATGAATATGCTTGGCCTTGTCATTGAAGCAGAAAGTAGGCCTGGAAGAGGAGAATATTTACACAGCCACATAGCAATACACCTTTTATTTCTCAGCAGACAGAGAACTCTTGCCTACAAAAGAGTGTGAAACTAGAATGTGAGGCAGAATGTTACAAGTAATTGGGAATACGATCTGGTGGCTGTAAAAAGTAATTTTTCTCCATTGACAGTAGTTAGTGTTTCTTTTACACTTCAATATATTATGATTGTAGATGTCCTAGAAACGTTTTTATGCCATATAGTTTGTATGCTACATAGATTATCAGCTGTCATATGTTAAATTGAAATATTAGTTGATCATACTGCCAGCTCTTTCCTCGTTCAAGATTTTGCCTTGCTTCAAAATTTGAGAAATATCAGCTGGACAGTATAATTCCTGTCATTCATGTTTTGGTTTTGACTCCTCAGGATCTACAATTTCTGGAATTCATGGGATAGTGTAGTCCCTTATACTTGAAGTCTACCTCTAAAGTTTCTGTCACCAGAAGCTTCTCTGCTGGATCTTTACCTCTAACTCTGCCACTAAAACCATGTAAAAATAAGGATAACCAACACATTTAAACATTTTTATCTAACAGCTCAGCTGAAAAGTGTTGTCATAAGAATTTTACTGGATTCTGTGTAGTAGTTGGGGAAAAGAAGGGATTGTTTTTCCATTTGCTTTTTTGGAGGGTATTATTCTTTTAATAATGCAAGCAGTATGTTCTGTTTTCAGTCACATTTTTGTGAATCAAGAGCTACCCCATTGTTTTAGTCAACTGGATTTAATCCAGTGAGAAGGCAACACTAAGTGTATTTTTAATTCCTTCTGAACCATACAGTGTTATTTTGTGTGGTTTCATGTCTGTCAGGCATTTTGTAAAACAAGTATGGAAGGAATAAACTAGAATATAAATGTATCCCTTTAGAGTTCTGCTTTGTTGCATATTGTCTTGAAAGCTAGATTATACTGTGTACTATGGAAAATGTTTGTTTCCATAACTTTGCAAGAAGAGGTAACTCTTAACATTTTTGAAGAATGGAAATCACACAGATCACCACAATGTAAATTATTAAATTAAAGGAATCTGCAACTGCCATGAAGCTTCTAATTGATACTATGATTGCAGTTGCTGTACCCCCAAACATTTTAAATGACACTAGAATATGAAGGGTTTGTTAATTTGTTTTTCATTTGCACTGAAGTGAAAAGATTTTTGCCAGTGAATTAAGTCTGTGCTTTAGTAACTTTGGCACCAGGCATGGATTGTTCTGTTTTTATTATTTTTCAGTACAGATTTGTTGCATGTTACATTTTTTAACATCCTTAAAATTCACAATACTTATATTGTCTTCTATATAATTGTATGCAAAGGTGCTGAGAATCTTTGGCAGTCTTGCTTGAGTGATATCATATTTCCAATGTTGATCTTATATGGCATTTGCCATTCATTATGAGCCTGACCAACTGTGCTAATAGGGTCTTACTGACTTTGATGGATCATGAGCTTTGGATTGTCAAATGGGAACAAATACTCCAATTCCTAAATTCCCTTAAGCATTTATATGTTAAAATTTGCTGGATCACAACATTAACAACAATAAAACTTTTTCTCATAATTTCTGTTAACTTCTGATAAGACAGATCTAAAAATTATAGATGTAGAAACTTAAGGTGCTAGCAGAAATAAAATGTCTTCAAGGATAAGAATTTGAGGCATTTCAAAGAAAACTCATCCATAATACAGCACTAAATAAAGAACCTGTAAGATAATCAGGTTTGTGTTGTCTTTCTGTATTTCATAACTTTTTTTTTTCAATTAATCAAAAAGTCAGATTGGTATCTGAAAAATGTTGCAAAACTTGTTTTGTAGTTCTATTCCCCAAATCCCTATTATTCGATGTTAGAGGACTGTTCAGATTTTCTGAAATTAAATGAAGGCAGATACTTGCTTTGAATTCTTATGACCTTAGCCAATAAACACATTTCATCACTATGGTTGCAGAAAACAAATACCCACTCTTGCAGTGTATCTCATAGGCACATAAGAATTAGTTGACATGGAAGGATTTGCTCTGTGATTCTAGGTTAAAACCTGAATTCTTGAGGGAGAAAGAGTGCAAGTAGGGTGAATTGTTTAGATGAAATCTCAGATATAATATTTTATTCTTAATGTAGGTTTGTATTTGATCAGCTTTGATGTGTTCTTTTAAGAAAAAAATTCTGCTCCGAGACTCTACTTTGAGTATATGAACAGTGCTCGTACAATGGCAGATGAACTGTTTCATGACATCTTTTCCAACTGGCATAAGTGTTATGTTCTCTGTGTACCTGCTCCCTAGAGGGAAAAGCAGCATGTATGGTAGAGTAAAAAGTTCTGATGTGGAGTCCATGTCGGGGACAATATCAGGAGATAATTGCTGGGGAGGGAGGAGGGCAGGAGTTAATCTGCTGGTTTGAAAAACATTGCAATAGAAATATTAATGTCGCAAAGCCAAGAATTTGAAGATTAATATTTAGGGTTCTTGTGCAACTTCAGTGGAGTTGCACATACATTATGATACAGATTTTAATTACAGAGAGCTAGCTTTCCTTAAAAAATTCCAAATATCATTCAGTACACAAGTACTCAATATTTGTTTAAACTCCATCGTTAAAAGTGGTCCAGAGCTTTATTTGCTAAATTTGTTCAAACCCCATTTGAGGTTGAAGCATCATATGTTTCTCTATGGACTTTCAGATGACTTATTGCCTTATAATAGTTGAGTGTTTCACAAGCATTCAGGCATTTATTTTAAGTGTAGGCTATGCGACATGAGATGATATTGCTGTTCCCATTTTGTGGGAATTGAGTTGCAGAATCAGGTTACAGAATTAAAATAGAAAGTACCCACTAACATTTAGTATCTTTATCAATGACACAGACAGCGGGATTGAGTGCACCCTCAGCAAGTTTGCAGATGACACCAAGCTGAGTAGTGTGGTCGACACGCCTGAGGGACAGGTTGCCACCCAGAGGGACCTGGACAAGCTGGAGAAGTGGGCCTGTGTGAACCTCATGAGGTTCAACAAGGCCAAGTGCAGGGTCCTGCACCTGGGTCGGGGCAACTGCCGGTGTCAATACAGGCTGGGGGATGAAGGGATTGAGAGCAGCCCTGCACAGAAGGACGTGGGGATGCTGGTGGATGAAAAGCTGGACATGAGCTGGCAATGTGCACTCACAGCCCAGAGGGCCAGCTGTATCCTGGGCTGCATCAAAAGAAGCATGGCCAGCAGGTCGAGGGAAGTGATTCTGCCCCTCCACTCTGCTCTGGTGAGACCCCACCTGCAGTACTGTGTCCAGCTCTGGAGCCCTCAGCACAAGAAGGACATGGAGCTGTTGGATCGGGTCCAGAGGAGGGCCACAAAAATTATCAGAAGGATAGAACACCTCTCCTATGAGGAAAGGCTGGGAGAGTTGGGGTTGTTCACCCTGGAGAAGAGGAGGCTCCATTGACACCTTATTGTAGCCTTTCAATACTTAAAGGGGCTTATAAGAAAGATGGGGACAAACTTTTTTAGTACGGTCTGTTGCAATAGGACAAGGGGTAATGGTTTTAAACTAAAAGAGGGTAGATTTAGACTAGATATAAGGAAGAAATTTTTTACAATGAGGGTGGCGAAACACTGCAACAGGTTGCCCAGAGAGGTGGTAGATGCTCCATCCCTGGAAACATTCAAGGTCAGGTTGGACAGGGCTCTGAGCAACCTGACCTAGTTGAAGACGTCCCTGCTCATTGCAGGGGGGTTGGACTAGATGACCTTTAAAGGTCTCTTCCAACCTAAACCATTCTATGATTCTATGATTCTGTGATTTGTTGCCAAAATAGAAACATCAGAGACCTGAATAAGCAGTGTATTTAGCAGTATATTTTAGTATTATCTGTTTCCATAAGCCTAAATTACTTCTTAAACTTAGTTTTAATCAAAGGTACTTTGTCTGAAGCTGCTTTATGCTTTGCAGTACTAAGAGTAATAGATCATGCCAGATTCATCCTCCACCTTTCCTCTAGTCTTGTATGATTATTTCTATGCAAAAGTTTTTGCAAGTAAGCTAGTGACCTCCTTTCTATTTTCTTATCTGAAATGGCAGATAGCATTTATCTTATTTCTCATTTCTTTAATGTACTGTATTATTTTCTAACTAATTCATTTTTCTTCCTGTGTGAAAAAGAGATTATCAGTATGATAACTAGCTTTCTAGAAATGAAGGAAGGATGGAGTGAAAGCTAAAACACTGCAAAGATCGTTTTGGTCTTGAAATGGAAAAAAAAAAATTTCTATACTACTAACTACATGAGAAGGAAGACTACTTGCCCATAAAAATTGTCCTTTTTCTTTCTTCTGATTTGGTGCAGGAGTCATTAGTGACTTCTAAATATTTTTTTGGTCATTACATCACTTCCCAAATCAATAAGGTTATTAGACAATGTTAAAATGCCTTTAACTCTGTTAGAAGAAAATGTATCATGTTGGATTCATCAGCCCGAGAGAGGCAAGGCTGCTGCAGCTCCATGTCCTGAGGTCCAGTCAGCAGTCAGGGTGTGTTCCCAGCAGGCATATGCATACAGAGCACCTATATACACCACATATATACATGGCAGGCTGCACATATCACAGACAGAGCAGTCACACAAACACAGACAGCAGCAACAGCCTCATCTTGCTCCCCTCTCTGGCTGAGGAGGATGGAGGTCCACTATTGAGAATACACACACGCACACACACATTTATGCATACACATATGTACAGTGTGGATCCCTCCAGCAGCTGGGCTCAGACACCCATTCTGCCCAGCAGCTGCCCCTGGATCCCAGTGTCCCCAGCTGCGGGCAACTGGACATATGAACCCCTGAGGCTGCAACCATGCTCCAGTTGCGGGCACACAGCTGGCTGAGATTTCCCAGTTCTCAGTGCAGACAGAACAGAGACCTCCCTGCCCAGGAAAGACTTAGAAAGGAATTTAATAAGAAGACAGGAGAGACTGCACTGATCTGTTCACACACGACCAGCTTACCCCTTTCTTTTCCCCTTGCCCCTTTCCCCTCATCCCCTTACCCCTTTCTTTTCCCACACTTGTTCCTCCCTGATTCACCTAAACCACTCCCTTTTCCCCTTCTATTCCTTTCCTAAACATCCTGCAAAAATCCTGTGCAATCCCCAAATGCTCTTCACCTGCATCCCATAATGTGCCCCACGTCCCTAGGTAGCAAATCCCCTTAGACAAAAAGGTGATCTGGAGAGCTGCTCTGCATGACTTACCTTGATGGGTTTCACGCCTGGACAATGGGGCCGTGGCTCTGCCGGGACAGCCCTGGGAAGGGCCCAGAGAAGTTGCTTGTTCCTTGGGAGTCCTTAATTTGGGTTCCCAACTGCCATTGCGTCCCTGTGCTCCCCTGGGCTTGTGGAGATGGGCCGTTAATGAGCTGATGGCTTCTGTCATGGGCTATTGTCTCCCTGGGCTCCTTTGTGGGTGTGCAGATGAGCTTTTATCACATAACCCAACAAAGTCCAACATAGATATTATCAGTCTTGTTCATGACCACACTATTCCTTTACCTTTCATCCTTTCTGAATTGTTTCTGCAGACAGAAAACATTTGTCTGGTGACAGACAGCTGTGGCAAAATGTAAATCATGTTTCAGATATTTTCTAGTGGGATTAGGCAAATCTCATGTATATCAGTGTAGATGTGTGCTGTGGGCAATCTAGAGGTGTCTAGAGACTCTGCTAGCTTGAACACAAATGAAGCATTCTAGTCTTGGGCACCTTCATTGGTACAGTCCTCACCCATGTCTGAACAAAGCAGTGTAGAAGCACCTACAGTGAATAATACTTTTACTGTTTCTATTTTGGGATATCATACTTCAGGAGAACTGATATTTCAGGATGTGGGTGCCAGCATTTTCCAGAGGCTCTGCTCTTTTAAATATTTTTAGTGCCATTGAGTTATGCTTGAGACAAGAAGTTTAAATCCCTATATTTTTAAAAATAATACCTGTTTTTTCAGAAAGGCTAAGCAGACACTTAGATGAGACATTAAATTTATTTTTTGTCTGCTGGTGTCATCTTCTGTGAACATCTGATTCTTCTTCCACCCACTGAAAATTACTATTTCTGTGGATGTTTGTTAATCCTTGCCTTTACATAATAAGATTTTATGTGTAGATAAGATGAAATTTAGACTCTTCAGTGAAAGAAGAAGGAGCATACTTTACCGCATTTGAAAATTGGTTATTGGTAATCTCTTATTTCGATTTTCAACCAGTGCAGCCTTATTCAAACTATATTTAAATAAGGCTGCACTGGTTGAAAATTAAATAAGAGATAGAATAAGATGCATAATGAGCATGAAATACTTATTCAAATAATGTAAGGTTAATGAAGGCATGCTATGAGAAACAGAGGGCATAATGCATGCAGCATGCATAGTGAGCTCCGAGATAAGTAAACTTTCTTATAAAATTATGCTTCTACACTCAACACAGGGCCAGAATTACACCTTATGTGTTCAGAAGGTGTAATTCTCATTTTGAACACCAAGATAAAAACTGCATAACTGTCTAATTCTAGAAACAGAGCATGAAGATATTCCTGCCAATTTATGGCATGGATGAATGTGCCAAATATAGTCAGTCTTCCCTATTAGGTTATGTCTTCGCACATGAAAGACAAAATTACTGCTCAGCCTGCACCTCAGCTGCTGCATGTTCATTTATTTTCACATCTGCTCTGCTGAAAACTGTACCAGAAGATACACAGAATAATCTACTGAGCTTAGTCAATTTACTGATGTTTCTTTTTTCACTTTGGTAATGTACAAAGAGGAAAGATGTAGGTCATGATATCCAGTTGAGCACTGTGTAGCACTTTGCAGGAATATGGAGGAGATATGGGGAGGCTTAGCATTAGAATAGTATAGTTTGTGATAGCTGGGCAGAACATAGATAGTGGGCAGACGAAAGAAGATGGCTGAATAGCAGCTAATCTTCAGTAATAATTTCCCCAATATTCATATAGTGTTCAAGTATCCAGATAAAATTTTAAACACAGTTATTTTCCTTCCCATCTTCTGCTCTGTTTTTCCCATTTGAAATCCACTTGGTCCTTGTTTTGAACGGATGCTTTGTAGTCAAGTATGTGGACAGTCTACACAAGCCTTCAGTCTTCCTAATTCCTTTTCTGCTATAGTGTCATTGTGATTACCTACACTACAAAACCCTACAGTCTCTAAGAGAGAATTGCCTTAAGAACAGAGTAGGAGCATACCGTTTGCCCTACTGAGCAAACTGTTAGAAACAAACTGGTTTGTTTCTAACCAATCCATAATGCCAGGGACAGAAAAAAAGTTGATCCAGTATGCTCTGTTGGATGTCTCCACCTTCCACACCTGAATCTACAAATATTGTTGTATTACTGTCTTACGCAATTTAAACTGCCATTACCTGTAACATGTTGGCTGAATAGTACAATCCAAAAGGACACCAGTGAAAGCTATTGTCACCGAAATCAGGAATAAACCTCTTAACACCAATGTAGCATTAAGAAGCAGGCATTCTCTTTATTGCAGTGCTGGATGCACGGGAGATCCTTCTGCCTAACATGCATACCAGTTTACACAGATCTAGGTTCATTTATACAGTATATCTTACGATATGCATAGGTTTTCATGCTACTAGGCGGGACTATGTTAATTAGTATCTTACATAATGATGATTCAGCATAACGCATGCTCAGCTTTTCACGTGGGGGTCCTCTGGTGGTCACTGGTGGTTGTAGACCCCAAACCCATGCTTTTCAGGTCAGGAATCCAGGGTCATTCTGCCTTTTAAGGCTTAATTTTCTCCATTGTTAAATATCACATGCTAGAAGATCCGATTTCACCAGGATATTCTTGGGTTTTCTTTTGTTCCTTCTTGGTTGACCCTTTGAACTTTATTCTTTACATGTTCCTCACTTATTTTCCAACGCTGTGACATAGAAAATAAGCTAGTGAGAATAAAATCCATTTACAAAACAGATTTCTGATAAAGTTATAAAAAAAAAATTAAGTGCCTGAAAAAAAAAATTCTAGAAATCTCTCTGCCTACAAGAAAATAATGTTAAAAAATGTAAGTTTACATGTAATGTTTCTTGGCTGAAGAAATGTCATTATTGAAGAAAATATCTTCAGTGTTCTGCTCAGAGGGAAAGCACCTATTACACATTTAGGTGGCAGAACTCCCATAGCAATTTAGGAGTCTAAAATTAGGAACAAATGGTCCACTTGACTGTTTCTAATTGAAAGAATATTCACTTCTGGGAATGCTTTTCTTTTTGAAATTATGACCTTTGCTGCTGAGAACTTCATTTATGAAGGGAACAACTAGTTCCCCTGTTAAGGACATAGGAAAGTGAATAACTGGGCAAACATTCTTAATGTACAGTCAATTGTGGAGCATTCCTTAGAAAATCAGGCCTCAAGTGTCTAATTAAAGCAATCTGTGAAAACCCTTAGCTTAGAGCTCACGGAATTCTATGGAGGAAATCCAGACTGGTTCAACCACTTATTAAGCAGTGACTGTAAATCACAGATTATTAAATGACTGCTCTAGATACTGCTTTTAGTGTTGGTAACACCCAAGCAGACATCAAATCTGAAAGAAATCGAGTGTTTTATCCATGTTCTCTCCTTTACTATTTTAGGAATGTAAACATTTCCCTACTGCTATACTGAAAGATGTTGGTATAGGAGTTTGATTTTTCTTTTAAATATAGCAAAGGTAACTGTGAGGAATATCAGAAATATAACTGAAATATATAAACATGAAATTAATTTATCAGTTGGAGAGGCACAGTACATGCAAACAGGCATAAACTTTTCTTGAATTCCTTAACCTAAAGGGATTGCCTCTAAGTATGAAAGTAGTGTTAATCTCAATGCCTCTTCTGTTTTAGTTTTTCTTTAGCAAACCAAAAGAATTCCAATTAGTTCCAAACCTTACCAATTAGTTTCAGTTAAGACTGACCTTTTTTCATGTGGGAAATTGCAATGTACATGTAAATATATCACTGAACATCAAAGGTTTAACAAGCTGCTGTCATCTCTGTTAATCCTGTTTTGCTACTGATGTCGTGTGAAAGTCGGGACCAACCCAGAGAGAAGACAGTCCACATCATTTTTGCAGAGAGAGCAGACTTCTTGTACTGGCTCTTAAAAAGACATAGGTAAGTCCAGATCTGAATCTGAGGTTACTGAAGAGCAGAGATGCACCTTTTTTTCTTTTTGAACCATTGTGTACCCTTTTGAACTTCAGATATTGCATGTGCATTTTAGGTGAGTTCTGCTTCAGATTTGAAAAGTTTGAAACTGCCTTCAGTAAAATGAGTGGTAATGTCTGCAAAAGATGCAGAAGTGTGGTGAAGAAGGCAGGTAGTCACTTTCTCTAATTTTTTACATAGAAATGAGAAACCCAAGCCTATGACTATGCCATTATGTTACTGAGCATTCATTATGTTATTGAGTATTGTGTGCAGTTCTGGTTCCCTCACCCCCTTGCTCTCCAACCATGGTTCCTGCTAAGAAGGTAGTAGTATTAAAAAAGGATAGGAGAAAAGTGGTAAGGAAGATCAAAAGAATAGAACTCATCCACAAAGTTATTGAAAAACTGAGGAAGGTAAGGCTTTTCCACCTGGAAAGCAGACAACTGCAGGGTGATATAACAGAGGTTAGAAGTTGTTGGAGGCTAGAAGTGCAATTGAGAGAACAATGTTTGCTCCATTCTTACATTCTCCTCTGGGTATCTGGTTTTGGTTACTACCTGTGAAAAGAAAATGAGCTAAATGGATCTCCAGGGCATTCTCATGTTCTTGTGACATCTCAGACTGAGACAGTAGCAGTTTATGATCATAAACTGCATGGACAGAGCAAGGAAGTGGCCTAATACAAATGGCTGTATCTAAAATGCAAACTACTGTCTTACAATTTTTTTTCTAGAAGGAGCTAGATACCATACAGAAAGAAGTAAGGCAAATTCTAACAAGAAACACACTAAATTATTGCTGAGAGAACTAGAAATCTGTATGCTGTGTGAGCAGATCTTTAGTAGGATTAATCTGTCAAGCATTTTATAAGAAGCAAAAGATTATAGGGTCTGCAGACAGGTTTCCCCTAATTTGTAATGTATAAACATTATAGCCCCAGTTTTGTGAATTCCCCGTGGTACTAGCTAGCCTATCTTTCAAGGCATGAAAGCAGTAAGAGGGAAGCAAAGTCATACTGTTGCCTCACTTGGATTTGCTGTTTGACTTTTAAGGGTGAATAACATAGTAACCTTTCAAAGAGTGCATTCTTCTTGAGTGTCAAGGGACCCTAGGAATTCCCTGTCTTTCTAAAGCACAGGAACCCATGGATTGTCTAAGCTGCTTCAACTAAACAGTTTAAAATGCATATTTAGCTTTATTTTGTCATGATCCCATATGAATAAAAGGTAACATTTATAAGAAAGATTGAACCAGATACTGACCATTTACTCAGTTTTTGCCCAGGTGAGGTTCTCATTCATCTCACTAAGAATGTCAGTTGAGCAATTCTTGCATACTTGCCTTTGCATATGTAGACGTAGAATTGAGGTTTGAGAGACATGGAAAGAAAATGTTGTTGTTTCCAGTCTATAAATGCCTGAAAATAAGCCCATTTGCAAACAACTTAATTTTGCTTTATTTATACAATTGTCAAGGTTAACAGCCGTAGTAGTTTATTGCTTTGATGCTTATGGTTCTTTACCACTTTAAAAAAATCACTCTAAATTTTCTCTTCCCCAAAAAATCAAGTTTTGTAATTAAAATTTTGTGGTGTGAAGAGATAAGGGAAAGCAAACAGAAATTATTTACTATTCATGAGGAGTCTCTGCTGATAATGCAATATGCTCCTTATCTATTGATTTAAAAGATCAAATGAGGTACTCAGGTTACATTTCTGTTTTGGTTAAGTAAGGTCAAATAACCTTCACCTCTGTACTGTCACCTTCCAATTTTTGAATGATTGTGATAGATTGGTCATTGATAGAGATCAGTCTTACTGAAACTATAACTTGAAATCTTTCAGAATAAATGTAGATAATTTTGTCAGCACTGCTTACTATGAGTGCAAGTGAAAAAGATAAATAATTCTTGTGTAAATACTACGTAAAAGCATCCCAAAATTTAATTGCCTGTAGTCAGATTAAAGCCCAGTACTCCCCCACCCAATAGCATACCAAACTTTACAATTTGAAGTGAATTTCTTGGCATTATTGAAAATAAGCTGGATAATAATAATAATAACAATAATAACAACAACAACAACAACAACAACAATAATAATAATAATAATAGATATTATTAATATTATTAAACACCTATTCAGAGCTCTGTCCAGCAAATACTGTTGTATATGAGCAATGCTTGAATTCATTTGACTTGTCAGAATAAGAGTAAGACTCTGGAATATATCCAAAACAGGAGTTCTGTGCTGTGGGTTGTACCATTTCTGTTCTAGGCACCTGCTCTGCAACCCTGTCCCAAATGAGTTAGACACTGAGCCTTCTTATTTGATGCACGGACAAAATTAGATGTCTCAAAGAGGAACCAGTCCATCTTGGACAGCCAAGTTACTGAACATTTAGCATCAATATGCCCAGGCCAGACTGCTCTACTTGAGCAGATATCCCATCTGAAAGATATGGGTTAAGCTCTAAGATGATTGCACAGGATGCAATTTTCCCCCTGTTAAAAAGTGTTGATGCCCTTCCTTTCTCCCAGAATAAGTAATTTTGATATAAACAGGCAGTGGTGGTTTAAAAATGGCAAGCTTGTTTTTGCATAGGTGATATTTTCTCCTTTTTTCCTGGTGATTAGAGATCTCATCTAATTGATGTAGATTCAATTATTTCCCCTCCATGAGTGGAGTGATCTGTAGAGGATAGTTTAGATTCCTTGGATTTCTACCTTTCTCAAGACTGCCCTTATTGTATGGATCTATATACTTGTATGTAACTCTCCTGTGAAAGCTGTGCTGTTGTAAAGAATTAAAAATTCACCAAACCAAAATAGAATGAAAATGAGTAGGATTCTGTAGTCTAGTCTCAAATTACTTACTTATATCCTGGTTCCTGATCCAAAAATCTGTGTCCAAGAGAGCAGCATCTTCCTACAGAGCTTTGCAACCCGTGCCTCCTACCGATTAGTGACTAACCAATGTGAGATAGGCAAATCCACTTTCTGGAAAAGAGGTGATCAAGGTTTCCAAGACCACTATTTAAAGGAGCTCTCCTCCTTTAAATAGTTTGAGTGGATGAAACTGGCAAGGTCATATGGGCTTATTCTTTGCAAGGATTCCCAGATGGCATAGATGATGTTCCGAATGCCTTAACTGTGCCTGGCCTAACATAGCCATCACTACATAAGCCACAAAGGTTATTTACTTAGTGTTCCATTATCATGCCAGTCTTGGTGGACATCAAGGTAGACTAATGGACTTTTCAGCAGGCTTCATCTGGAAGGTTCATAAGTTCTGTTTCTTCTAAAACTCCAGGCCCATAATTAAAGGGCACAGTTGCATCTTATTTCCATGCAGGAACAGGATCATTTGCTAACTGTTAAGACAAAGTCATGCTCTCTCTTGCAAAACTTAATTTCTGGCACCATTAATCCTGCTGTGCAGAAGGGAGTACTGCAACATTATCCTGATGAGTAGAGCATTCTTTTCTGGAAGGTCGGATTTTCAAGTATACGTATATGTCTCTCTGAGCTGGTGATGATGGCACTGTGCAATCTGTGCAGCATACTGACGATAGGAGTAGAAGTGAAAGGGTATCACTTTTAAAAAAAGACATCTGGAATTGCATTTTCTGAGAGATCCAGTCACGCTGGCTTTTTTTAAGGAAATTCAGAACACATGTACAGTGCTTGGTACTAGAGGTGATGCAGCATAGTGGTTCTTGGATCCTACTCTGTCCTGGAACAAGGTATAAACCAAGTTCCTCAGACTGTGACAGCTTAAGGTAGGGCTGAAAGTCTAAACAACAGGGAATAAAGGTAACTGCTGGGGAAGTAACAAGTGATACAAAATGTGCCCTTATTTTCCTCTAGCCCATAAAGTGTTTGAAATAAGCATTATATAATGATGTATTCCAAAAAAAAAAAGGAGGAGCTTAATCCTGCATTTAAACCAGATTTGAACAGTAGGCAATAAACAAGCCTTGGGCAGATGCATTGAGCATTGACCATAAAAGAGCATAATTAGGAACCATTCTTTAAGAAGTAGCCATTGATAGAAGTCCCGTTGGAAAAAACAGCAGGTAAATTAAAGACTATTATACGTAATCCACAAAGGGGAAAAATTCAGTAGTCAAATTTCCCAACATCTGAGTATTTAAGTTTCATGTTATTTCGACATGTTTTTAATATAATTGGGCATGTAAGATGTACTAAATTCATTAGTCTTCCTAATTATTATCTGTCAATAAAGTACAGGGTATGAGGTGGTTTTTTCTGAGCATTTTGACTGAAAAATTCACACCACTGCTTATCTGGCAGAGATACCTTATGTTAATGTATCCCAGATTTAAAAAAAAAATAATAATTGAATTTGTAGGGATGCAAAAAAAATGGTCTATGCCCAAATTAATGGAATTGGATCATAATATTATGTTCTATAGTCTACCATTTTTGGAAGCTTTTATAAAACCAAAAATATTAAATTAAGGCACTTACATAAACTTCAGAATTCCTGTGCTTAGCAATATAAATTAGTTCGAAAATATTTTCCTGGATAAATAATTAAATTTTGTTTACTTCCCTTTAGGGAACATAATGCCATTTACCAATACTTGATGAGTAAAATTGACAGGAGCAGAGAAACTCATCGGATAAGGATTATAAATGTATTCTCCTAGATTGTCTCTGAATCCGTCTCCACTTCAGTTTTTTTTCCCTTTTAGTTCTAACAGATGATTCAGCTGTAAATAATGATGTAGACTTCTGTTAATGTCTTCTAAGAATTTATCTTATTTAATCAAAGCAAACAGTTCTTAAGCTGCCTTCCAGGTGAACAGCTTTTCCTTAACAGTTTTATGGCAAATACTTTTAAAGAATGAAAGCCATCAGAGAAGATGGAGATTAGTTCTTGAGACTGTACCATAGAAAAGGAGGAAAGAAAAAGACAGTAGAATTACTTGAAAACTTAATTAAATCTTATGTGTTTGTAAATACAGCATTTCTATAGTATCAAAGTATCATATTTATTGATATTTCATGGGTTTTGTTCTTTCTTCCTTAAAAGCACTTCAGAGTGTCCATATATTTATAAATGTTTCAAATGCTAGTTTTGGTGAATTACATACAGCTTTTTTTTAATGTCTGCTTAATGTTAATACTTCCTCTGTTTGCAATATTTCAAATGAAGAACTTGTTGGATAGTAGTAATCAAAATATATTTGTTGTTTGTTTTAAATGATCTATTGTTTGTTGTTTTATAAAACCCTTTTTGCAAACTCAATGAATTAACAGGTAATTTGAAAAAAAAGAAAAGATCTGAAGTTAATAGAAATTGTAACTATCTATCAAAGCAAAGCTAGCATTTTGAAACAGAGTTCCTAAATGCATTGTTTCCTCAAGACACTGACTGGAGAATGTCAGCTGAGTTCAGTATAATAGAAGCTTGTAACAGGAACTACAGTTTTAGGTTCCTGCGTTCTGTATTAAAATTTTCAGTAGTTCAAAGGCATTTTCTTAAACTTGAGTTTCTCATGAATTATTTTATAATAGAAATAATGTTGTGTAGCAATTTTTCCTTAATAAATATGAAGTCTTAAAGTACTCGATAAGAAGAATGTACTTAGACCTATGGTATCAGTAAAATCAGCATTTAATCACTTATGTGAGGGGCACAGCTAAAGGTGCCATTCAAAAATGCTGTTAAACTCGTGCCTACATTAAGCAAAGTACAGATCTTACTTTCATTAGCATATCGGAAGAAAGGATTTTAAGAATCAAGTGTACAAAAGACACACCAGACATGGTATATAAAATTACATCTCCTTACAATTTAATGCATCCATCAGAATTAATTATCTTGTAAAATCCTGTAAGGTCTTTCCAGCAAAGAATATTTACTTGAATGATATAAAGCACAGTCATGCATCTAGTTTTGAATGTGTCTGGAATTAAATGAGCACTGGAATTAAATCAGTCCTAGTAAGAAAGATTGCCACATGAATTTAGGTATATTTTTTTTCCTTTCATTATCCCAAATCAATAGCTTTCAAACTCTATAGCACTTCCTTTTACTTTCTATTTTAAGGTATCTTAATTCTGTATCTAGTACAACATGAATTACACTGCATACCTAAGGGAAGAACTTGACTTGTGGAACACAAATTAAGAGATGATATGTCAAACATAAAAGAGGGATCAGGCATATGTCACATGTCACCTTCTGGAATGTGGTTTATAAATCAGGTACAGCTCATAATGTAAGGAAGATCAATACCCTATTTGACATATTTTTAGTGCCAGTTTTGATCATGGACATGTTTGTTTGAATTATCAGTCATTAAGTGTACCATACTGAATTGATCAAGAGCACTTCAGCATCCATCTCACACTTTCTATACTATTTCCACGTAGTAAATCACATAAGGTCTTTCAAGAGTTACTTTAGTGTACAGTCATTTCCTACAGCTTTCTTTTTAATATTATAATTGATCAGATATTAAATAAAAATGTCAGAAAATAAACATCAAATTAAAACTTTTTGCAGTATCTTTATTCACAACTTTAACTTGGTGTTTCCAAATGCATTTCCAAACTCTGAAATTTTTCCCAGTCAAAAAATTACGTTCCAATCAGTTGTTAAATCTCAGTTACATCTAACTGATTTAACTGAGTTAGATCTCAGTTGTAGCATCATTTATTTCTACATTTCTTGGCTAATTCTTGAGTTTTACTTGACACTTCTGCTTCACATTTTTGTTTCAGATACAGTTGCTGTCACCAGTTCTAGAATATGGGCCAAACCAGTTGGCGGCTGGTCACAAGTGGTGTCCCCCAGGGCTCTGTGTTGGGGACAGTACTGTTTAATATCTTTATCAATGATCTGGATGAGGGGATGGAGTGCACCCTCACTAAGTTTGCAGATGACACCAAGTTGTGCGGGAGTGTTGATCTGCTTGAGGGTAGGAAGGCTCTACAGAGGGATCTGGACAGGCTGGATCGATGGGCTGGGGCCAATTGTATAAGGTTCAACAAGGCTAAGTGCCAGGTCCTGCACTTGGGTCACAGCAGCCCCATGCAACGGTACAGGCTTGGGGAAGAGTGTCTGGAAAGCTGCCAGGCAGAAAAGGACCTGGGGGTGTTGGTTGACAGCCACCTGAATATGAGCCAGCAGTGTGCCCAGGTGGCCAAGAAGACCAATAGCATCCTGATTTGTATCAGAAACAGTGTGGCCAGCAGGACTAGGGAAGCGATTGTCCCCCTGTACTCGGCACTGGTGAGGCTGCACCTCAAATACTGTGTTCAGTTTTGGACCCCTCACTGCAAGAACGACATTGAGGTGCTGGAGCGTGTCCAGAGAAGAGCAACGAAGCTGGTGAAGGGTCTAGAGCACAAGTCTTATGAGGAGTGTCTGAGGGAACTGGGGTTGTTTAATCTGGAGAAAAGGAGGCTGAGGGGAGACCTTACTGCTCTTTACAACTACCTGAAAGGAGGTTGTAGAGAGGTGGGTGTCGGTCTCTTCTCCCATGTAACAAGTGATAGGATGAGAGGAAATGGCCTCAAGTTGCGCCAGGAGAGGTTTAGACTGGACATTAGGAAATTTTACTTCACTGAAAGGGTTGTCAAGCATTGGAACAGGCTGCCCAGGGAAGCAGTTGAGTCGCCATCCCTGGAAGTATTTAAAAGACATTTGGATGATGTGCTTAGGGACATGGTGTAGTGGTGGTCTTGGTAGTGTTAGGTTTATGGTTGGACTCAGTGATCTTAAAGGTCTTTTCCAACCTATGTGTTTCTGTGATTCTGTGATTCTGTGATTTTTTGGACTTGAATATATATACATGTCTTTTATCCAGCTCCTTAGGCATGCTGTACCATCACCGTCAATGTA
This sequence comes from Ciconia boyciana, assembly GCF_034638445.1. Taxonomy (NCBI): domain Eukaryota; kingdom Metazoa; phylum Chordata; class Aves; order Ciconiiformes; family Ciconiidae; genus Ciconia; species Ciconia boyciana. The sequence goes on from NC_132938.1 coordinate 40,243,574, forward strand.
CTATGACAGAATGTGAACCGCTTCATTTTCTATTGGGATCTTGTCCACCCTCCTTCCTTTATTAGGAAAAATAACTCTTATGCTCTCCTCTTCTGAAGTTGTCATCTCAGTATTATGCTTGAATATCTCCCCTTTTTTACATTCACATAGGAATGTTACTTCCTTTATAAAGTCATGTTACTTGCTTTATAGTACAAATTTGTTACTCTGATTAGTCTATTCCTGCTGTGAAAAGTTCTGGTTAGCAATCAGTTGAATTCCCACTACAGTGTATTCTCTATTTCACCCATTGCCATGCTACTTGATCTCCAAACTACACAAAATATTTGCAACCATGCTTTTATTTCTTGATGCTTATTGGTTTTTGGCAACCTCTTTATGACAGCTCTTATTGAATACACACAGCTTGCCAGCTGTTGAACAGAAATCTGTATTTCTCATCCTAATGTTAAAATATTATCTCCCTCATCATTTTTCTGTAAGGCAAAAGAACATTCTCTGTAATTTTATTCAACTTTGTGTCCAGCCTTTGACAGTGGATCCATTATCAAACTTACGAAAATTCAACCATTGTTGTTTTCAACATTATTCAACTTGACCATATAAAATTAACGCTATACTTTGTAACTGCTGAGACCTTTCTGAGCATGTGTTACTTACTGCAGTATCTGGGCAACTGACAATTTGAATAAAATGAGCCACAGAGTATTTCATTATGCTATTATAATTTGTTTTGGCAAAGATGATTGATTTTTATTTTTACAGTCAGTGTAGGGCAATATTAAAATGTCATTATTTAAAAAAACTTTTTAATTAACCTGAAGAACAAATAAAATAACTCTTTATTAACTCAACATCTCATCAAAATTGGCTTGTCCAGAAACTGCAGGAGTAGCTATTTGGTCTCCAGGACATAGGTTTGGCAGTCAAGGTCTAACTTCTTTTCTGGCAGAGTTATTTAAACCGTGTTGTGATCCTGGGAAATCTTTTGTAATTTTTTTCTCCATATATAAAGTGAGGATAAACATAATCCTTTTTGTAAAATGTCACATGGTCTACCATGTCAGATGGGAAGTGGTGTGTAAAAGCTAGGTTACTATTGTTCAGATTGTGTATAACCTACCATTTGTTATTTTATGCTCTACCTCACACTCTTCTGCATTCAAGCTAACATCAACAACTCCCGTGCCTATCAGTCACATTTGCAGGACAGTAGAAATCTCACAACCTTTCTGCTTGTTTTTGTCTAAGATGGGGGTAAAAGTTCACTGCTAAAGCAAGAGTACAGGCTGGAGGGCAGAGTGTGCTGGAAGCAAAGGAAATGTGTTCCATGATCAGCAGCCTCCCAGAGATCCCGGGAGACCCTGGCAGAGTGTAGGTCATGGAGCCCCAGTAAGGTTTCACAATACAGAGTGGAAGTTGCACAAATCACTGCTGTCTGCTGACAGAAAATTACACTTTTCTTTGCTACAGGTTTGCCTGTGAAAGGTTTGCCTGGAAGAAGAGTGACTAATTCCAACTCATTTTTTCACTAGTGTATTAGAGTTTCTGTAGCATGCAGTTGAGCTCCCTGCCTTTGTTTTTGGCCTCACAAGCAACTGTGGGTACAGGCTCTCTTCTTCCTTATGATAGTTGGTAGGTAGAGCTTAGGGACCTAAATATCTGTGGTATTTTGGTGGCTTATATGCTACACATAATTTAACTTTTGATTTTAGGACCTTTCTGCATTTTTTCTAGAATGAAGTGGTACAAGTATCACTAAATTACCAAAACATAACCATCGAGCTGTAAGATATTTATTTATTTGTTTATTTATTGACACTATTGCTTGATTGCTGAAAATCAGGCAAGTAGTTGGGCAGAATTTGTATATTAAAATTCTAACAGTACATAGCTCAGTAGAACTATGTTTTCTTAAGTTACTTATTTAGAAATACCTTTGCATTCAAGAACTGTGAGTTTTCTGCTACAATTCCTTAAAACATTTTCTTCAAGCAATCCCAGAAGCAGGATTAAAAGCATTGCTCTACAGTGTCGCAGAATACCACTGATAGGAAGAGTATGGAACTAGGGGACTGGGTTACAGCCAGCTTCCCCAACCCACCAGACATAATCCAAGAGCAAAAATGCATGCCTCTGTTAATAAAAAAAAGAGTAAAACAGCTTCCAAGCCCCACTTTTCATCTGAAAAATTATGTCATTATTGCTTTTAAAGGTATGATTCAATTGCCCTCGCATAAGCATTTAGTGCCCCTAGATGTCTGAGGGTATCCTGCCCGACCTTCAGCTGCCACTCCAGTTGGCACGGGTATCCCATAAACCCATAAGCATAATCTAACAGTGCAGCAGCAATGTCTTGGATATCCTAGGGCATTCGAGGTGGCAAAAGATACATATATGTGGGCAACAGAAGCAGCTCCCGTGTATTTTTGTTTACAAAAAGCATTAGCCATTTTAAAAGGAGGAGGGAAGTCCTGTACTAGTTTCTAACACAGTGATATATTTGGCTTTATGCCAGTCACATTCAGAAGATACAGCTGAAACCAAAGCCCAGAGAGGCACCTTTTGACCTACAGTATGGTTTACATCAGGTTTGCCTCACTGCATGCTAGTTTCTCCTAAGTAGTTCTGTCTTTAAATTTTGCTTAAAATGAAGCTGTTTCATTTTATTTTCAAGTTTTCATTCAAAATTGTAATGAATAATAGAAATCTATCAATCAGCATGAATTTAATCATTTAAACACAAAGGCAATGATGTATTTATGCTACTAGTGTATCATACAATATTTAATATAGGGGTGTACACTGAATCAGCAGTAAGTTGTCTGATATTTCATGGAGGTATTCAACTTAATGTCAGCAAGTTGCTGTCATGTCTAGAAACTGCAGAATAGTTTCATCCCTGTTGTGTCTTTGTCCTGTGCTAGAGGAATGTGTATGTGTGTGTAGACATTACATTTGGGAGCAATGAGTATCTGATGTTTTTGGTGTGTGCTTTAAAAAAGAACCAGATACAACTAAATATTTTGCATGTTAATTTTGAATAGTTTTTTTCCAGTCACTTAGTGTGCCAGTCTGATTTAAAGTCGTTTAGCATTTTAGATACTGATTAGAACTTTGAAGTCAGAACAGCTAATGCTTAAAAGTTAGCATAGTTTTAAATGCTTTGGTGGGTTCAGTCCCAACTTCTGTCATTCATGTGCAGAATTCATATCCACTGAAACAAAATAAAATAATATGAAAATATTAAGGCATAATTTGACATTGAAGGAGTGGTATGCTTAACTTTGGGATTTGTAGCTTTAAAAATATTAGTAGCTTTAAAAACCTTTGAAAAACCATGAAGTAAATTTTGAAATAAACTTCCCATTAGTAAATACCAAAACAGCAAAGAAAAGTCCACTTCTCTTAGCATTACATATATCTTGGACTTTTGCGCTTGTAACCAACCTGTTCTTAAGAGAAGCATAAGATTCTATTAAGGCAAAAAAGGTTAACGTTAATTTCTACTGCAAATTGTCTAATTTCTAGATCTGAACAGATAGTTATATGGCTCTTCATTTTTCTTAATGATACCTTCAGCTAGATCACCAATCCTGTTTCTGTTCCTAATTGGGATTTTGTGGGGAACGTAGCAATTGCGTTAACTGCCAATGTTGCTACAACATTTGGGAATGCCTTGTCATTACAGCAGATCTGTCCAGAGTTGACTTACAGAAATTCTTTTGGTCTGTTTAAGAAAATCAGAGCTCTAGAACTAAAACTCATCTGAATGACCCAGACAGGGTTTATAAAATGGTCTAAAACAAAGTTTCTTGTTCAGAACTTACTTTCCTTGTATCAAAGGCTTGTATTGAGGTATCAAGGTATCGAAGGCTCACTTTGACCAAAATGTGAGCTTCCGCCCATGATGACGCTGCTGCAATTGTGTCCTCCTGTTGTGCTTCATCAGTAGAATATTTCAAGAGGATGTCTAAGTAAAAAGGGCAAGGTTGACAGTGTTTTTCCTATTTTATGATAATCTAAGATTTATTTTCAGTCAAACTCTCTATAAAATGTATATAATGGCTGTTATGTATATAAAAAATAGATCTTTCCTTGTGATTTAATTAGAACTTTACTCTCCAGAATGTAATGTTGTATCCATTCAGGATGAACCACTAGATGAGTTTCAGTATTACCATTTAAAACATCCACAATGTGCAAGCCAGAGCATATGGTTTGTAGGAATTAGTGATGATATGGTATTAAGGTAGGTTATAGAAGTCTAGAAACCTGCTTCGCTCCAAAAAGGGTAAGATTCATGTGAAAAGTAATCTTATTTATTCAGGAAAATGTAAATAAAGTAGAAAATATTTTTAAATTATAAATAGATCCATATTTCATATTCAGATTTGAATACAGATGTCCTTAAAAATCAGGAGAGTTTGTCCCTAGATGTATGGGCATGATTTTTCTGAGAATCTTAGATCACCAATACTGAATACCAAATATCTTTATTCGGAGATTAGAAGTATCCACAGACAAGTCATTCAGAGCAATGTAGGATAATACTTTAAATTTGCCCATCAAATTTCTCTCAATGAAATTTTTAGTGTTGCTTCTGGATACAAAGAAAAACTGTAGTTCGTGAGGGTTCTGTACTCAGTAACTTGGTAGTTTAGTAAAGATGAAACACTAAGAAAGGTTGCAAAAATTTCAGCTGTCTGCCAGAATGTAGAATTAACCTTGTTCTCACCTTAAAATGACATGTTAAAGAAAATGTCATTGATGGCTTACTGGATACAAAAGTTTTTAATTTCTCTTGCTGAAGAGGGAAACTTTTTCATTCTTTCATGTGTATGGCAGTCATTTGGCAGAACATAAAACACATGATGATCAGGAGCAGCTTTGTAAAATCTACTTGTTCCCCTTTAAAACTGATGTTTTAATCTGTTTAGAAACAAACAGAGGTACAGTTTAAAAAGTTCTCTGTAGCATGTCTTGAACAAACTACATGTTTGTTATTCTAGTCTAAGCCATGAAATACTGGACCTCCACAAAGTTTTTCAAAGCAGCTGGAAATACAAAACTTAGTGTTAGAAGATTTTATTTATTTTTAATAATCAGTTATTTGGTTCTGAGTCACGGTGGTGATGGTATGAGGATTGCTTCTTGAGCACAGTCCTCATGCATATTAACTTTCATTAAAGATTAATTAACATAGGGACGTGACGACTGGCAGTATCATCACTGCAGGGTATGGCAGTGGGCAGACAGGAGTAGTGAGTGTTGCAGAATAGCAGGTGTTCCACTGTACAGAAATGACAAGCAAATCTCTTCCTGTTACATGAACCCTGTGCCTTAATACTTTGAATTAATACTTTGACATATGCCGTAAGTTTCAATTTTTTCAAACACTCTCCAGTTATGTGTATTTATTCAGTAAAAATATTCCAACATTTTACTTACAATATTCTTTGTAGAAAAATAGCCTAATTAAATCTGTCATTTCTTTCAGAGGCAGAGCAAGTGTGGGTGATAGATTTGGCTGCCCACTTTCATTTGTTTTGAAATGACAGCAAGTTGGGTTGGCTGGCTGATGTATTAAAACCAAATAGCAAAAAAAATGCACTTATCCTGTTCACTGCAAGATTGCTGGCGTTTTATTTCAAGCAGCTTAATTCAGTCAGAAAAATCCTTATGAATTAGCTCTCCCTAAACAGGTTTTTTTTTGTTCACATTTATTATTATATGTATCTATTCCTTGTATTTTAGACAGTTCTGTTTCTTGGCTCTATTGGCAATGCAACATATGATTATTTAAATCCTTGCAAAGGCACTCCAATAACAGTTTTCTGTCTCTTTCTTTTACAGTTTATCATCCATTAGGCACAACAATATCTAGTTGCTCTTTAGAATACAAACCACTGTGCTCTGTGTGCATCAATAACCAGATTTGTTTTTGCAGGTTGGAGCAGTGTGAGAAGTTAGCCAGGATCTAGTTCAGGCTTTGATTTCTTGTTCCAGGTTAAAACAGCTTAGGGTTTGCTCTAACAAGCATCCACTGAAGGTAGCTCTCAGAGCTATCTTTTGCCATAACTCCTGGCACAGCTTTTCTTCGTTCATCTGTCCAAAATCTGCAAAAGTGGAAGTGTAAGCAGGCAAAACCAGACAAGTCAGATATTTCCAAAATGTGATTAAAGAAATCTAACATGCTAAAAACCCCTTTACAATGTCACAGCTGGTATTTTGTACTGAGGTAATGAGTCTGAATGACTAAAACATATCAGATATGCAAAAATGCCTGAATATTAGCACAGAATTGTTTATGCAGTATTAACTACTTTGTTATTTATTCATGGTTTCCAACAGTTAATCACATCTTTGTGCTTTTTCATATTTTTAGAAGTTGTGTTGTGCAACCAAATATGGTATTGTGCAACAAAATTAATACTGAATAAACAAGTAAAGAGTTTAATGCAGTGTCTTAGAAATGATGGCACAAGTTAATGTGTGCATTTCTGAGCTTAGTTGGCTTTTCAGCATACCGTATTTTCTGTAGGATGAAATATATGTGATTTTATGCGATGACAGATTATCAAAAGAACCTCTCTTCTCTTGCCCTTATATTTCTCAACATTTTTAGTAAATGCCAAGTTTTGGGATCTATTATTCCAGCAGACTTTTAAAAAATCACTAATAAAATAGCTATTTTTTGAGAGAAAGAAAAAGTGATTTATACTCAACGAAAGAAGTCAGAAGTCTGAATATTCAAAGCTGAGTAGAGCCCGACAGAAGTGGCTGAAGTCGAATATTATTAGTGGAAAAAATGAATTGATAACTAAAAACACATTTTCAAAGTATTATTTTCTTCTAATGTTATGTAAATATTCCAAATCCAAACCAGATGTAACTAATGACAAATCAATTCCTGTACATCCTTTCCTTTCAACAACTTGGAAAGTCATGTGATTTCTGCTTAATGAAAATGAAAATTGGTCCAGAAAACCCATTTCATATGGCTTTAGCTCCTGTAGTATAATTTCTGAGCTGTTTACTGTCTCTGACTGATCATACAAGCATTACCTGAAAGAACATTAACATGAAATGGTTTTAGTGCAAAAAATTTGTCAGAAATTGTAGATTATTGATAAAAAGAACTAAGAGGACGGTCAAAGCTCTAGTGGACTGGTTATAGAACACAAGCAGAATTTAGTCTTAATACACTTTTTAGTAAATGGGATGCTTTCAAAATTATACAATCTTGACAAATTGACATATCCATACTGATCTATTATGGACATTATTCTTTTGATTGTCTTATTTAATTCAGTGTGGGGTTTTTCACTGTTGAATTCTCAAAACAGTAACATAGAGGAAGTGCAGAGTTTAATACTAGAAATATTTATTAAAATCTATCCTGGATAATCAAACCAATAATGGAGGCTGATTAAGAAAAAAATGTAATTTTTGTATGTATCTCACATGCTCCACATCGATAACCAGTCAACATTTTTCTGTTAAACTCTTCTTATAGACAAAAGCTGCATATTTAAAGCTCTTGTGTGTGAAACTATGTGATTTCATATATATAAATAAATATATATATAAAATAACCTGATAATTGCAAATATTCCATTGCAAAAATTATCAGTTCAAGCAAGCACAATGAAAGGAGATAATTAATTAGCATTCCAGGCAAACTTCTAAATCACTGTAACTTTGCTCAGGTTTACATTTCTTTTTTTAAAATTTATTTTGATGAATTTGGTTGATATACTGTCCTGGTTTCAGGAGGGATAGAGTTAATTTTCTTTCTAGTAGCTGGTATAGTGCTGTGTTTTGGATTTAAGATGAGAATAATATTGATAACACACTGATGTTTGAGTTGTTGCTAAGCAGTGCTTACACCAGTCAAGGACTTTTCAGCTTCCCCTGCTCTGCAAGGTGCACAAGAAGCTGGGAGGGGGCACAGCCAGGACAGCTGACCCCAACTGGCGAAAGGGCTATTCCATACCGGAAAGGGTATGAAATAGCCATACCAAAAGGGCTATTCCGTCATGCTCAGTATAGAAACTGGGGGGAGTTGGCCAAGGGGCAGTGATTGCTGCTCAGGGACTGGCTGGGCATCGTTTGGTGGGTGGTGAGAGGTTGCATGACTTGTTTTTTTTTGTTTTTCCCTGGGTTTATTCCTCTCTCTCTCTCGTTATTTTCATTTTCATTACAATGTCTATTATTATTATTATTATCATTATTATTATTAATATTATTATTATTTTGTTCCCATTATTAAACTGTTCTTATCTCAGCCCATGAGTTTTCTTACTTTTGCTTTTCAGATTCTCTCCCCCATCCCACCGGGAGGGGTGAGGGTGAGTGAGTGGCTGTGTGGTGCTTAGTTAAACCACAGCATACACTGGGATTAAAAATGCTGCCTTTTGAGTTGTAAAAACCTTACTTGTATAGAGAAGAAATAGGTAAGTCTAACAATGTAGAATTAACTAAACAGAATACCTATGTGCATGTAGATCATCTGTGAATTCTGAGTGTACAGTTTCTCACAAAGAAACCATTTAGAGTGCTTTTGGAGTAAAAATATCAGAACCAAACGTAGATGTGGAGATTGAACTGGAAAAAGCTGCCTGTATAAAAGCGTATTTATAGTGGATGTAATCTTTTAAGTTAAGCGTGTGAATGTTTTTCATCACATGAAATCAGGTAAATGAGCTACATTATTTGAAATAGCATGCAATTATCTCTAGATATATAAATATAAATTAACAAATACTCATAATTCCAAAATTATTCTAGATTTTCAAGTTTGCTTAATCTTGGCAAAATAAACACCAGTATACTTCACATTCACAATATATATGTTATATACCTGTGCTGGTTTTGGCTGGGGTAGAGTTAATTTTCTTCATGGTAGCTAGTATCGGGCTATGTTTTGGATTTGTGCTGAAAACAGTGTTGATAATACAGAGATGGTTTAATTACTGCTGAGCAGTGCTTACACAGAGTCAAGGCCTTTTCTGCTTCTCACGCCACCCCACCAGCGAGGAGGCTGGGGGGGCACAAGAAGTTGGGAGGGGACCCAGCTGGGACAGCTGACCCCAACTGACCAAAGGGCTATTCCATCCCATATGGCGTCATGCTCAGCATATAAAGCTGGGAGAAGAAGAAGGAAGAGGGGGGCATTCAGAGTGACGGTGTTTTGTCTTCCCAAGTAACCGTTATGTGTGATGGAGCCCTGCTTTCCTGGAGATGGCTGAACACCTGCCTGCCCATGGGAAGTAGTGAATGAATTCCTTGTTTTGCCTTGCTTGTGTGCCCGGCTTTTGCTTTACTTATTAAACTGTCTTTATCCCAGCCCACAAGTTTTCTCACTTTTATTCTTCCGATTGTCTCCCCCATCCCACTCCCCCGGGGGAGTAAGCAAGCGGCTGTGTGGTTCTTGGTTGCTGGCCGGGGTTAAACCACGACAGTACTAAATATCAGATCATTCTAATTTGTGAGTTTTACTTAACTGTATTATCTTTATTGCATTAGACCATGTTCTGTGTCACACAAATAAAGAAGATGAAGTTAATCTCCCCTAACATTTATATGTCCACTGCTTAGCCTGTCATGTGAAGCTCTTTTCATAGTCAGTGACTGTTAGTTAACATGGTTGACAGAATCTGGAGTCCACTTAATTTCACATTAAGTTGGCAACTATATTTCGTTAGGTGAATCACACCCCAAAACTACCTGTTTCTCTCCATGGAACACAGACCAA